>NC_058524.1:44506275-44809306 GCF_904849725.1 Hordeum vulgare subsp. vulgare
GATTGAGTAAGACTCAGTGCCCAGCAACTGATGAGGATAGAGAGCATATGCACTCCGTCCCCTATGCTTCAGCCATAGGTTCTATCATGTATGCAATGTTGTGTACTAGACCGGACGTTAGCCTGGCCATAAGTATGGCAGGTAGGTTCCAGAGTAATCCAGGAGTGGATCACTGGACAGCGGTCAAGAATATCCTGAAGTACCTGAAAAGTACTAAGGAGATGTTTCTCGTGTATGGAGGTGACGAAGAGCTCACCGTAAAAGGTTACGTCGATGCAAGCTTTGACACAGATCCGGACGACTCTAAGTCGCAAACCGGATACGTATTTATTCTTAATGGGGGTGCGGTAAGCTGGTGCAGTTCCAAGCAAAGCGTCGTAGCAGATTCTACATGTGAAGCGGAGTACATGGCTGCCTCGGAGGCGGCAAAGGAGGGTGTCTGGATGAAGCAGTTCATGACGGATCTTGGAGTGGTGCCAAGCGCACTGAATTCAATAACCTTGTTCTGTGACAACACGGGTGCCATTGCCTTAGCAAAGGAACCACAGTTTCACAAGAAGTCCAGACACATCAAACGACGCTTCAACCTCATCCGCGACTACGTCGAAGGGGAGGACGTAAACATATGCAAAGTGCACACGGATCTGAATGTAGCAGACCCGCTGACTAAACCTCTTCCACGGGCAAAGCATGATCAACACCAGGACTGTATGGGTGTTAGATTTATTACAATGTAATTCGCATGATGATGTGAGGGCTAGATTATTGACTCTAGTGCAAGTGGGAGACTGTTGGAATTATGCCCTAGAGGCAATAATAAATATAGTTATTATTATAATTCATGTATCAAGATAATCGTTTATTATCCATGCTATAATTGTATTGAATGAAGACTCATTTACATGTGTGGATACATAGACAAAACACTGTCCCTAGCAAGCCTCTAGTTGGCTAGCCAGTTGATCAAACATAGTCAGCGTCTTCTGATTATGAACAAGGTGTTGTTGCTTGATAACTGGATCACGTCATTAGGAGAATCACGTGATGGACTAGACCCAAACTAATAGACGTAGCCTGTTGATCGTGTCATTTTGTTGCTACTGTTTTCTGCGTGTCAAGTATTTGTTCCTATGACCATGAGATCATATAACTCACTAACACCGGAGGAATACTTTGTGTGTATCAAACATCGCAACGTAACTGGGTGACTATAAAGATGCTCTACAGGTATCTCCGAAGGTGTTCGTTGAGTTAGTATGGATCAAGACTGGGATTTGTCACTCCGTGTGACGGAGAGGTATCTCGGGGCCCACTCGGTAATACAACATCACACATAAGCCTTGCAATCAATGTGACTTAGTGTAAGTTGTGGGATCTTGTATTACGGAATGAGTAAAGAGACTTGCCGGTAAACGAGATTGAAATAGGCATGCGGATACTGACGATCGAATCTCGGGCAAGTAACATACCGAAGGACAAAGGGAATGACAAAGGGGTTATATGAATCCTTGGCACTGAGGTTCAAACGATAAGATCTTCGTAGAATATGTAGGATCCAATATGGGCATCCAGGTCCCGCTATTGGATATTGACCGAGGAGTCTCTCGGGTCATGTCTACATAGTTCTCGAACCCGCAGGGTCTGCACACTTAAGGTTCGACGTTGTTATTGCGTATTTGAGTTATATGGTTGGTTACCGAATGTTGTTCGGAGTCCCGGATGAGATCACGGACGTCACGAGGGTTTCCGGAATGGTCCAGAAACGAAGATTGATATATAGGATGACCTCATTTGATTACCGGAAGGTTTTCGGAGTTACCGGGAATGTACCGGGAATGACGAATGGGTTCCGGGAGTTCACCGGGGGGGCCCACCAACCCCCGGGGAAGCCCATAGGTGTTGGGGGTGCCGCACCAGCCCTTAGTGGGCTGGTGGGACAGCCCAAAAGAGGCCTATGCGCATTGGGAAGAAAATCAAAGAGGAAAAGGAAAAAAAAGGAGGAGGTGGGAATGGGAAGGAGGACTCCACCTTCCAAACCAAGTAGGACTCGGTTTGGGAGGGGAATCCTTCCCCCCCCCCTTGGCTCGGCCGACCCCTTGGGGGTTCTTGGACCCCAAGGCAAGGCTCCCCCCTCCCTCTCCTATATATACTGGGGTTTTAGGGCTCATTTGACACAACTTTGCCACGGCAGCCCGACCACATATCTCCACGGTTTTACCTCTAGATCGCGTTTCTGCGGAGCTCGGGCGGAGCCCTGCTGAGACGAGGTCATCACCAACCTCCGGAGCGCCGTCACGCTGCCGGAGAACTCTTCTACCTCTCCGTCTCTCTTGCTGGATCAAGAAGGCCGAGATCATCGTCGAGCTGTACGTGTGCTGAACGCGGAGGTGCCGTCCGTTCGGCACTAGATCGTGGGACTGATCGCGGGACGGTTCGCGGGGCGGATCGAGGGACGTGAGGACGTTCCACTACATCAACCGCGTTCACTAACGCTTCTGCTGTACGGTCTACAAGGGTACGTAGATCACTCATCCCCTCTCGTAGATGGACATCACCATGATAGGTCTTCGTGCGCGTAGGAAATTTTTTGTTTCCCATGCGACGTTCCCCAACACCTCCTTCTTTCCGTGTGCGTGTCAGTGTCTGATTCACTCCCCTACTCACTACCGAGAGACCACCACCAAATTAATCAGCCCCATCCCCCCCCCGTCCTCCCCCTCCCCCTTCCCCTCCCCACATTTCTACTGACGCTGTCGCTGCTGCCGCTCCCCCCTTTCCCTCCCCGCCCCGCTAGGGTTTCCCCCCGCACCACCTCTGCCGCCCGTGGTCATGTCGTCGCCACCCTCACCCTCGCAGGGAACCTCCACAGGATCGCACGACGTTGGTGTCTCTCATCACTGTTCTCTTGGGAGTTGCTCATAGATATATCCCTAACTCATCTACTATCCAATAGCAGAAGAGGAGGAATAAATAGTAAGTCCAGGGCTAGGTCTAGGTTTATGTTTGCTCATGTGACATCTGGTGTTCTGTTATGATGGAACTTCACTCATCTGTTTGCGAGTGGCATCGGGTGGTTGCCTCGTTCTTCTTTCGGTCGACATCCATAGCTGACATCTCACAACGACTCTGCCAAAACAGGCTAATCTTCATTGTTCCCTTTTTGTCGTTGTCATGGGTAAGAAACGACATGGGGATCCACGTTCTGGCCCTAGTCCTAAGTATTCTGTGGTGATATGGGTGTGCTTTATATGTCTTTGATCACCACAACATCCTCTAGCATCGGAGTTGAAATCAAGTGAACAGATGTTTCTGATGTGCTTGTTGTTGGAAATATGCCCTAGAGGCAATAATAAAATGGTTATTATCATATTTCCTTGTTCATGATAATCGTCTATTGTTCATGCTATAATTGTGTTAACAGGAAACAGTAATACATGTGTGAATAAATAGATCACAATGTGTCCCTAGCAAGCCTCTAGTTGGCTAGCTCGTTAGTCAATAGATGATCATGGTTTCCTGGTCATGGGCATTAGATGTCATTGATAACGGGATCACATCATTGGGAGAATGATGTGATGAACAAGACCCAATCCTAAGCGTAACACTAGATCGTATTCTTTGTATGCTAAAGCTTTTCTAATGTGAAGTGTCTTTTCCTTCGACCGTGAGATTGTGCAACTCCCGGATACTGTAGGAGTGCTTTGGGTGTATCAAACGTCATAACATAACTGGGTGACTATAAAGGTGCACTACGGGTACCTCTAAAAGTGTCTGTTGGGTTGGTACGAATCGAGATCGGGATTTGTCACTCAGTATGACGGAGAGGTATCTCTGGTCCCACTCGGTAGAACATCATCATGAGCTCAATGTGACTAAAGGAGTTAGTCACACGATGACGTGCTATGAAACGAGTAAAGAGACTTACCAGTAACGAGATTGAACAAGGTATAGGTATACCGACGATCGAATCTCGGGCAAGTTCTATACCGACAGACAAAGGGAATTCTATACGGGATTGATTGAATCCTTGACATCGTGGTTCATCCGATGAGATCATCGTGGAGCAAGTGGGAGCCACCATGGGTATCCGGACCCCGCTGATGGTTATTGGCCAGAGAGGTGTCTCGGTCATGTCTACCTATCTCCCGAACCCGTAGGGTCTACACACTTAAGGTTCAATGACGCTAGGGTTATAGGTAATTGTTATACGAGGTTATCTAAAGTTGTTCGGAGTCCCGGATGAGATCCCGGACGTCACGAGGAGCTCCGGAATGGTCCGGAGGTAAAGATTGTGTTGGAATTATGTCCTAGAGGCAATAATAAATATAGTTATTATTATAATTCCTGTATCAAGATAATCGTTTATTATCCATGCTATAATTGTATTGAATGAAGACTTATATACATGTGTGGATACATAGACAAAACACTGTCCCTAGCAAGCCTCTAGTTGGCTAGCCAGTTGATCAAAGATAGTCAGGGTCTTCTGATTATGTACAAGGTGTTGTTTCTTGATAACTGGATCACATCATTAGAAGAATCACGTGATGGACTAGACCCAAACTAATAGACGTAGCATGTTGATCATGTCATTTTGTTGCTACTGTTTTCTGCGTGTCAAGTATTTGTTCCTATGACAATGAGATCATATAACTCACTGACACCGGAGGAATGCTTTTTGTGTATCAAACGTCGCAACGTAACTGGGTGACTATAAAGATGCTCTACAGGTATCTCCGAAGGTGTTCGTTGAGTTAGTATGGATCGAGACTGCGATTTGTCACTCCGTGTGACGGAGAGGTATCTCGGGGCCCACTCGGTAATACAACATCACACACAAGACTTGCAAGCAATGTGACTTAGTGTAAGTTGCGGGATCTTGTATTACGGAACGAGTAAAGAGACTTGCCGGTAAGCGATATTGAAATAGGTATGCGGATACTGACGATCGAATCTCGGGCAAGTAACATACCGAAGGACAAAGGGAATGACATACGGGATTATATGAATCCTTGGCACTGAGGTTCAAACGATAAGATCTTCGTAGAATATGTGGGATCCAATATGGGCATCCAGGTCCCGCTATTGGGTATTGACCGAGGAGTCACTCGGGTCATGTCTACATAGTTCTCGAACCCGCAGGGTCTGCACACTTAAGGTTCGACGTTGGTTTATGTGTATTTGAGTTATATGGTTGGTTACCGAATGTTGTTCGGAGTCCCGGATGAGATCACGGACGTCACGAGGGTTCCGGAATGGTCCGAAAACGAAGATTGATATATAGGATGACCTCATTTGATTACCGGAAGGTTTTCGGAGTTACCGGGAATGTACCGGGAATGACGAATGGGTTCCAGGTGTTCACCGGGGGGGGGCAGCCCACCCCGGGGAAGCCCATAGGCCTTGGGGGTGGCGCACCATCCCTTGGTGGGCTGGTGGGACAGCCCAAGAGGGCCCTATGCGCCAAGGATAGAAAATCAAAGAGAAAGAAAAAAAAGGAGGTGGGAAAGGAGAGAAGGACTCCACTTTCCAATCCTAGTTGGACTAGGATTGGAGGAGGACTCCTCCCTTGGTGGCGCAGCCCTTGGGGCTCCTTGAGCCTCAAGGCAAGCCTCCCCTCCCTCCTCCTATATATATGGAGCAATTAGGGCTGATTTGAGACAAGTTTTTCAAGGCGGCCCGACCACATATCTCCACGGTTTTACCTCTAGATCGCGTTTCTGCGGAGCTCGGGCGGAGCCCTGCCGAGATAAGATCATCACCAACCTCCGGAGCGCCGTCACACTGCCGGAGAACTCATCTACCTCTCCGTCTCTCTTGCTGGATCAAGAAGGCCGAGATCATCGTCGAGCTGTACGTGTGCTGAACGCGGATGTGCCGTCCGTTCGGCACTAGATCGTGGGACGGATCGCGGGACGGTTCGTGGGGCGGATCGAGGGACGTGAGGACGTTCCACTACATCAACCGCGTTCACTAACGCTTCTGTTGTGCGATCTACAAGGGTACGTAGATCGGAAATCCCCTCTCGTAGATGAACATCACCATGATAGGTCTTCGTGCGCGTAGGAAAATTTTTGTTTCCCATGCGACGTTCCCCAACAGATTGATATATAGGACGGATGGTTTCGGACAACGAAAGTGTTTCGGGCGTCACCGGTAACGTACCGGGACTACCGGGACCACCGGAAGTGGCCCCGGGGGTCCACCGGAAGGGGGCAACGACCCCGGGAGGCTAGATGGGCCAAGTGAGGGAGGGAACCAGCCCCTAGGTGGGCTGGTGCGCCCCACACTCAGCCCATGGCGCAAGAAGAGGGGAGAAGGGGGAAACCCTAGCGCAGGTGGGCCTAAGGCCCACCAGAAGGGTGCGCCACCCCTCCTTCCCCTCCTGGCCGCCGCACCTCCCCTCATCTAGGGCTGCCGCCCCTCCCAGGAGAGGGAAACCCTCAAGGGGGCGCAGCCCCTCCCTCGCCCTATATATAGTGGGCACTTTGGGCTGTTGGAGATACCAATCTTCCTCTCCCTCGGTGCAGCCCTGCTCTTCTTTCTCCTCCTCTCTGCCGATGCTTGGCGAAGCCCTGCCGGGAGACCTCGTCTCTCCATCGACACCACGCCGTCGTGCTGCTGGAGATCTTCCCCAACCTCTCCCTCCTCCTTGCTGGATCAAGGTGCGGGAGACGTCACCGGGCTGCACGTGTGTTGAACGCGGAGGTGTCGTAGTTCGGCACTAGATCGGAATCACACCGCGATCTGAATCGCCGTGAGTACGACTCCATCAACCGCGTTCTAGTAACGCTTCCGCTTAGCGATCTTCAATGGTATGAAGATGCACTCATCCCTCTCTCGTTGCTGGTCTTTCATAGGAAGATCTGAATATGCGTAGGAAAATTTTGAGTTTATGCTACGTTACCCAACACTTGTTAGCTTGTTAGGGTTGATCATCACCTACTGGCCAACCTAACACTAATCCCCTTTGCAACCATTTTCAACATTACTAGATGTCTCTTTTCGTTGAGGGTCGTCTTCAGAGACAATGGCTCAAGCATCTCCGACGATCTCGTTGTTTGCCTCACGCGATTGCTTTGTGTATCTTATATCATCCTTGGGTTCTGCATATGGTCATTTGGCTTTGGAGATTAAAACCCTTATGATTGATAGGGAGTTTGTTTCACAAAAACTACATAGTGATCAAAATAGAGTAGAAGATTGTTCAGCAAGATATAGCCGTTTTGACTGTACCACAACTGTGTGGTTACGCAGATGGGCCCCATGTATCGAGGAACTCTTGCCTCTTGATTGTACCTCTATCATAATAGAATAAACTCCTTTTATCCCAGCAAAAAAATCATCCTTGGATTCTGCCTACAAATTAGAGGGATTTCGTTGCATTTTTTTATTTTTTTGGGTCGTGAAAATGCCCCTCTCCATGGTCCACACGCACACACTCGTGAAAATAGTAGAAACATAGGGTGTGTTTAGTAGGGTGCATGAAAGGTACATGAGGGCAAAAGTTCTTAATTCGACCTATTTTACTTGTTTGGTAGAGTGCGTGGATTCATCTCGGTTATGTGTCCAACTAATGTAAAAAAAGGTTCTCACCCATGTCCATCTCATGCACCCCATAGAGGATGCATAGAGGCAGCCATGCTTGCCACGACCCTCCTCCCCGCCCAGATATGTTTAAAATTTTCAAAAATATTTATAATTTCAACTTTTGTTTAAATTTTCAAAAAAGTTTAAAATTTCTAATTTCATTTAACTTTTCAAAGAAAGTTCAAAACTTAAAAAAAATAGATTTTTTTCAAGTTAGAATTTAATGGATTATTTAAATTTTCAAAAAATATTCATAATTTCAACAAATATTTAAATTTTCAAAAAAGTTAAATTTTCAAAAAAAATACATTTTCAAAAGATATTCAGAATGAAAAAAGTTCAGAATTTAAAATTTCAAAATTTATTTAAATTTCCAATAATCGTTGAAAATTCCAAAAAAAAATTAGTTTTCCAATAAAAGTTCAGAATTTCAAAATATGTTTAGGTTTTTGTTCACGTTTTTTAAATTTTGTTCACCATCTAAAAATATTATTCAGAATTCAAAATTATCCAGTATGTCTAAACACATACAGACTGCCAAATAAAGTTTCAGCTCAGCATGTCTCAATGCATACAACGCTGTCAAATAACAGCAAATACATGGACTCAACATGTTTATATTTGGAGCATCTTCAATAGGCGTCCAAAAACTGTTTCGAGTGCTAAAATATTCGTTTTTGAGCATCAGAGAGCTCCAACAGACGCTGTAGAATTGTGTGTGCGCTAATTTTTTTTAGGCATGCGTTAAAAACACTATAGCGTGCAACATATTTTAGACGCCGGAATGCGTGCGCTTCATAATTTACACCACGTGTTTTTGGGCACGCATTTTTATGTAGCCGATGAACATGCACTAGTCGCCACGATATTAAAAATACTACAGTGACGCTTAAATTTATATTGAACATGAAATTTTTGTACATCAGTTGAAGATGCTCTTAGCATGTGTGAGAGGAAAACAAAGCAGTAGGTACCAAATACGGAGTACTCCATACGGAGGAGGAGGGCACACCAGGTCAGAAACACTTTCAGGAATCAAGCTGTGAGCAACAGAAAAAAAAAATGAGCGAGAGCGCGCATTCCATGGGAGCTTTGCTGGATCTCATGGCGGTTCACTCCTCGCCGTTGCCTCGCTTCGCTGGTGCTCCGCGGGGGTGCGCCGCGCCGGTGGCCGGGGCACCTGGGGAAGGAGAGGAAGCGACGCCGCCGGCCGTTCCGTGCCTCCGCGCCGTCGTGCTGGGGAGGCGACGAGGGAGCGGCTCGCCGGGGAAGGGGAGGAGCGGCGCCGCCGACCACGGCCGCCGCCGCCGCCACCGCCGCGCGTGGGCCTGTGCGGGAGGAATAGGAGGAGGAAGGAGGACCCCCACGGTCGGGATTGTGGGCTGGGCCGAGGAAAGGGCCAACAAGCCCATGTCCTGCCCAAAGCCCGCTCCGGCGGTACCTTGAAATACCCCGCCTTGGCGCCCGAGCGTAACCGCCTCACCCAACAGCGCGCCCTTCTCCTCGTCGCCGGAGCGCCGACAAGAACCAAGAACCCGCCTCCTCCGCTCTCCGGCGACCCAGCGCCGGCGGCGACCGATGGACCAGTTCCACGACAGGCAGCACGTGCGGCTGCGGAGCCGCGTGCTCGGCACGTACCTCCACGCCGACCACGACGGGGAGCGCGTCTCCCTCAGCCGGCGCCGTGACTCGCTGCACGCGGCGTGGGCGGTGCACATCCACCCACGCCCCGACGGCCCGTACCTTCTCCTCCACAGCGCCGCCTACGGCCGCTACCTCGGCGCCACGTTCAAGCCGTCGCCGCTCGGCCACCTCGGCTGCCGCACCGAGCAGCGCGACTACGACGACGAGCAGGACTTGATGGCCGTCATGTGGCGGGCCGCCGGGGCGGGCTTCCGGGACGTCGTCCTGCTCCGCAGCGTCTCCGGCCGCTTCCTCCGCGCCAACGGCAGGTACCTCCCCTGGAACAACGGGGTCACCGTCGACGACAACGTCAGCGCCATGATGTACTGGACCGTCGAGCCCATCCCCGCCAGAGGCGGTCCGCCTGGCCTTCCAGGACCGATTCACGTGAGTTCGCCATGACCAAACCTGCTTCTTGAATCTTGATAACTCTCGAATTGCTTCTTGAATCAATCGAGCGACTTGAGTTTTAGGGACAGCGAATTGTGTTTCATTCGCCCGAGAGCGAGTTACTGAGAGCAATTATCCTCAGATGTACACACAAATCGAGTTTTGGGGACTGCTTATTGGCTCTGTTACCTCATGCTAGCTCTGGCGCAACCAAATTTTGCGATTACTGAGAGCAATTACCCTGCTTCTTTGATCTCCTGGACACACATAACCATGGTTCTTTTCGACTGAACTGCAGACCCCCAGCCCCGGATATCACTCCCTCATGCTCTGGCGCAACCCGGTGGTGTCATGGCTGATCCGGTTCATGCCGTCCGATCCGAACGGTCCCATCTACTCCCGGTACTGCTGGACCACGTTCCGGTACAGGGGGAGGTCCGTGTTCCACCTGAGGGACGAGCTGGCCAGGCGCATGGCCTTCGTCCTGGACGGCCGTCAGTCCTTCGACCTGGTAATGTGCGTCCGAGCGGGCCGCGAGGGTCGTCTGACCCCACTCGTCGTCGACCTGCCCAGCAGCGGCTACGGAGAGACCCTCTCGATTGTCGTTATCATGTCCGGGACCCCAGGTGAGAGACACTCTCCATGTCCCAACTTCCTAATGATCTCCATGTCTTGACTGAATTTGCTATGTGTGATGTACAGATTTTGGTGTAGATGTTATTAGCTGCATGGCCATGATCATTTAGGTTTTATTTTAAGTGGAGTGCTAATCTGCTTGTGCTTGAACAAATTTACTGAAATGGTTATGGACTGAAGAAAAGTTCAATGAAATTTTTGTAGTCTAAAAACCAGTTAAATGAAACTGTCTGAAACAATGAAACTGTTAGGAGGAGTTGGTAATTGTCTGCAACTGTTATAGTCTTGTAGATAAGTAAAAGATGGTTATTGGGGGAACAGATCATTTCATAACATGTTTACACACAACCTTGATATGGAAAAGCATCGGTTCCATACTATTCTCCTTGATTCAGATCGTTCAGTACCTCCATTTGGTACTGTTTATTTCCATCAGTGAAAAAATAGCTAAAGCTATTAAAAATTATAGAACTTAAAAAGCCAAATTATCCCATTAATCTCTTTTCAGCCTTAGCAGAGAAGATTGATATATCCGTTTGATTTCGCCTATTTTACTGGGTTGAATAACCTCTGAACAAAATTCAGGTTCATATTTTTGCAAAATCTAGTTTCTGCAAATCATTTTTTTTCAGGTTTTTCACATGAGCTGTGTTCCTAGTCTTGTCTTCTTATATTTTTGTAAAAATCTGAGATTTGAATTGCTGATCTACTTCCTACAAATATTCTTTAGCGAGAAATGTGTTGGTGGTCTTGAAATGTATTATTGCAGAATGCACAGATATTTGGAGTCTTACTTCAGTGGAGTGCTAATCTGATCCTTCTTGGAAAAAAGGATTCTATGATGGGTTTTATTAGGACTTTGGAACTTGTCTGAAAAGTAAAAGTAGTTGAGTGGAAATACTAGGTAGCATGTCGACTTATCAGTCTGTACGCACATGTCGAAACATGGTCTGAAGCTAGTAGAAACTGCTGGTTCCACATACTGTTCTGGATTCAGATAATTCAGTTTGTACATTTGATAACATTTGCGCTGGTTGAAATTATGAAACCTAAAACGGAAATCATTCGTAACATTTGCCGCTTAGTTCCTTGCACATTATATTGTTTCAGGTTTTCTCCTATTGATCTTGTTTATTATTTGATATTCCGCCTAACTGACTTATTATTTCTGCTAATTCAGCTTATAATGCACTGCGGCACCCGGATGTTGACGCAGCGTAGATAAAGATCAGAGCAGGAGTCCTGGCAGTTCACCTCTTCAGAAGTTTCTCCGCCCCGGACATACAGCGGAACTGGACGCATACTTTTGCATATGGATAGATAGATATAGGTTCAGAAAACTCAGCAGCCCCTGTGTTTCTTTTGCTAGCTAAAACTTGCTCCGCTCTCTCGACAGGACAGGGCGAACCTGTCTCTTTTGGCCTTGCGGTTCTATGATTCAGAACTGCTGAAAGCGTTGTGTCCAGTGGTTGTAGTAGTCGTTGGAGTGCCACTCTTCTGCAATTCATTCATCTCTATGATTTAGTTGGTTCTTGCAATGAGTTGATCTTGCATTTATGTTAGATGATGGATGCACTTCTTAGAAATGAAAGCAGCGGTTCTTGCCAGTAATGAGTCGATGATCCTGTGTTTCTGTTAGGCCCTGGGCAGGAATGGAATATGTAGTGGGTTTGAGCTGGTGATGGTGCTTGCAATTGTGCTGTTCTGGGTTTTGGCCAAGGAGCATGAAAAGGAATTTGTCTCAAGTGCCGAGCATCTGGGTTTTGAACACGGCCACATCTGCATTGCAATTCCTTTGCAACATCTGTGCTCCAAGTGCTCTTATAAGATTTTGAACTTGGTTGTACAACCTGACATTCCTTTGTGAAATCTGTACTGCATTTTTTCCTTCTAATTCGTGTGTACATCTAGAGGTTACTTGGCCGATTGCTAGCTCTGTGCAGGTGCCTTTCCGCGATCTGTTTCTTGTCACAATTGCCCACGCACACACATACACATAATTGGGTTCCTGTTATTTTGCCAGTTGTTTAGTTTACAAATAGCAGTGCCATCCTTCTGTCCTAGGCTATTTGTTGTATTATCATAACTATTAAAAATGGGGTGATTTTCACAAGATTGATATTGATATATCCATTATAGTATTTCCTAGCATCTGCCCTACCATCCTATAACCTGAAATTGTTTGACAGTGTTCATATGTTTTCTAGTCAAATTCAGTTAACGTCTTGTCCTGTCAGTATCTCAGGTCATTGGGGGTAGAACCTGCTGAAATTAGGTTGATTTATGGCGAAAACCCAGGTAAATATAATATAATACTCTGGAGCCCTAATCTTTTTTATTTATCGGTCAAGCAAACACCTTTTGTGCAATCTGAAAAGCAGTCCAACGACCTAATGACCACACATGGATTAATCAACAATGAGTGAATTCCTACTGGAAACTGAACGATTTAGACAGTCACTTGTACTCTGCGTGTAAGGATGGTCAGATGCACCACGCCATGGTGATTTGTTGCCCTGTTGGTGCTAAGTAGTCTTTGTTGCGCCTGCTTTTGCTGCAGCAGATGCCTGAAGAGATCACTTCCGAGGCACTGTCTACAAGACAAGTACAGAATTTGTACAAAAGGCGGGGAATGTTTGCCCTTCCATGTCGCTCTCCCTTGTTATGCGATCGATTTGTCATAATTCAGTGCAGGGGGTTTTGTGCTATGAGGTCTTATAAGAGGAACGATAAAATTGGACATCAAGTGGGCGTTTGGTCTAGTGGTATGATTCTCGCTTTGGGTGCGAGAGGTCGCGAGTTCGATTCTCGCAACGCCCCCAATTTTTTTAATTATTTATTTAGTTGTCTTTTCTACACAAAAAAAATGTGTCCTTTCGTCTCAAGATGGTTATTTAGTTTTCGTTGAACAAAAAAAAAAATTGTGTGCTCTCGTCGCAAGATGGTTATTTAGTTTTCTTTGAACAAAAAAAATTTTGTGTGTGCTCTCGTCGCAAGATGGTTATTTAGTTTTCTTTGAACAAAAAAAATTTTGTGTGTGCTCTCGTCGCAAGATGGTTATTTAGTTTTCTTTGAACAAAAAAAATTTTGTGTGTGCTCTCGTCGCAAGATGGTTATTTAGTTTTCTTTGAACAAAAAAAATTTTGTGTGTGCTCTCGTCGCAAGATGGTTATTTAGTTTTCTTTGAACAAAAAAAATTTTGTGTGTGCTCTCGTCGCAAGATGGTTATTTAGTTTTCTTTGAACAAAATGCCATAGGATGAGCTTTGCCTTCAGCAAATCCGCTGAAGGTGAATTCTAGACGGAAAAGTTGCCTGCGCTCTTCAATAGCATTAACTACCGGATAGACTTATTACGAGCCCATTTCTCGGATTGCAGCTCTGATCTGTCTGAACTTGAGATTGATTGAAGATGCAGTGGACCGTATGTGGCGGGTTCCTCTGAGCCATCCTGCCGAGGTGACATTTTTGACCTCTCCAATCAGAAGCCAATGGTTTTCAAGCCTGAACAGACTAGATCGACTAATCTCGGAAGTAAGGGTCATGATTAGAATATTTCTGCTAAACATAAATTCACTTGGGTCGTTGTAGTATAGTGGTAAGTATTCCCGCCTGTCACGCGGGTGACCCGGGTTCGATCCCCGGCAACGGCGCTCCTCTTTTTTTTTTTTGTCCCTGCACTTACATGTCCATGTGAACTTTTGCTCGTTCAGTTAATTGAGCGTGTGGGGCAGCGTGGTCAACCTGCCGTTTTTTTTAGTTTTTATTTTGCATCGTAATCAATCAACGGCGATCTTTTTATTCCTCCTGTATTTTTTTCCCTGGACTTACATGTCCATGCAAACTTTTGCTCGTTCAGTTAATTGTGAGCGTGTGGGGCAGCGTGGTCAACCTGCCATTTTTATTTTTTTTTTGCATCGTGGTCAACCTGCCTGAGGAAGGCCACTTGTGCACCGGTGATCACTTGAACGGCAGCATGTGGGCTTGATCTCAGACGGGTTGCTGCTAGGGATATGCTTGTGGTTGATCTGCTGATTATGTTATATAGTGGCTAATTAAATTAATTGCATAACAGGGCGTTTGGTCTAGTGGTATGATTCTCGCTTTGGGTGCGAGAGGTCGCGAGTTCGATTCTCGCAACGCCCCCACTTTTTTAGTTTTATTTCTGTAATTTCTTCATCAGTACAAAAATCTACATATAAATCATTTTAATACTTATTTTATAGAAAAAAACAACATAGGATAGAAAGCGTTACAATCATCCACAAGAACGTTTATTTTAGAAGTGTGATGCGCATAATGCTGAAATGGAGGAAAGAGAAATTAAAGATAAGATTTTCCCTTTGTTTATTAAGATGTCGCATCATATATTTAGGAATATTCCCATTTTTCATTTATTTTTCTTTTCCTAACAAAACCTCCCATATAACTTATAAGTTATAACATTGTTGTTGTCCATAATAGCAAGACTAGAAAAACACGTTCTCAAGTGAAAAAGTTGATCAACACCCAAAGCGTACAAGATGTATTGAGAGTGATCAAGTGATTCCATGGTATGGTAAGCATTGTCCATTACGCTTTGTATACTATGCATGGTCTACGTGAGAGTTCTATATGGGGTTAGGTATGTTTTCATGGGCTTATGTCAAGAGGAAGATCGCACATATATACAACACATGGAGCATGCAATCAACTAGTGATCGTCATCAAGATTGTGGTGTGCAAGTTCAAGTGAAGCATCACAAAGAGATCATGCTTGAAGCTTGTCGTCCATTGTGGTGACAATGGACTTATGAATATGTGCCTAAAAGTGGCTCACCCATAGTGAAGTATGGGGGAGCAATCTACTAGTCTTCTTCAAGTCGGCACAATCAAGAAAGATGGTCCATCTTGAGGAGGATAAGATCGTCATCATCTAGTTCAAGTGGACTATACGCAAGGCAAAGGTTTGTCTTTGATAGGTTTTTCTAGTTTACCGGTCTCAGGGTGTTAGTTGCGAGACCGGGTAATAGGATCGATTGTCGTACTATCAAGGGGGGGGGGGGGGGCTCTCAAGTGAGTAGCTTGATCGTATCATTCGTTGAGAGCTCAAACCATTGCATTCTTGGCATCATCATCTTTCTTGGATCTTGGTTGGTTTTTCTCTATGTCAGATCTCGAGATTATGATCATCTTCATGACAAGTTCGAGTTCATCGAAAACGGAGTCCATATGCATCTTCTATGATGTTTTCAATGTTGGAATTTTTGTCAGTTCTTCATTCATAGAGGTTTCACATCATTAGTGTTTTTATACTACCTCTTCTTGTTGGATAACTCTTGTCGTCCTGAATCTAACAAGCTTGAGTTTGCTCAATTCGAAGCTCATTTGTAGAAGTTATGGTAGTTCTTGTGTTTGTGCATTCAAACGTTGTCTTTGTTCTGGTCGGAAGGAACCAAGCAGTAGTATCGTGCAAGGCAACGTTACTACCTCTTATATGCGATAGTACCGCTTTGGGCAATGAGCGGTACTACCATTGCCCAAGCACTGCATATTGTACCGCTGGCTTTGGTGTCTCGACTCTTCGTGTCGGACTGAGCGATGTTTGATCGGCACTACAGTGCGGTAGTAGTGTAGTGGGTGCCACTACCGCCCACTACACTGCCCAAGCCTGTTACTACCTGGCCACTACCGCCCTTCTTTCTCGGCCTGAAACCCTTAGCAAACTACTAGCAGTAGTAGGTGATAGAGCATAATATATCTCCATATGTGGTTTTGGTAATTGATGACAATTCCTATGGACTAATGGTTGCCTTAAGTTATATTTATAGGATTTGTCCATAGGCACTTCTTGAAGTCCATCTGTTGGGTTCAAGGAGTTTATAAGTTGACCAAGATGTTATTCAAGGTATTATCCAAAGAATGGTCATAGAAACACTAGGTTGATCAAGATCTGAGACAAAGAGTAAATCAAGATGATCAACACACAAAGCGTATAAGATGTACCGAGAGGGATCAAGTGATCCCATGGTATGGTAAGCATTGTCCATTACGTGTTTGTGTACTAACCCATGGTCTTTGTGAGACTCCTATGTGGGGGTTAGGTGTGTTTCCATTGGGCTTGCGTCAAAAGGAAGATCTCATACAACCCATGAAGGATGACGTCAAGAGGTGATCGTCATCAAGATTGTGGTGTGCAAGTTCAAGTGGATCATCACGAATATATCATTGAAACTATTGTCAATGATCATGTGTTGATAAGGACAATCTCATGTGCTAACAAGGACAAGATCAAGATAAGCATTCCTGAGCACTACATGCTTGATTCTTGTGGATGTTCACATGGTGGACAAATGAAGATGAATACATAAGCTAGGCTTTCCGCATTGTGTATGGAAAAGTTAATTGAAGACTTCATCATGTCTTGCTTTCAACTTGAGCCAAGAAGGAACAACGTCATCAAGCTCAGGTGAAAGGGCTAACTCAAAGGTATCAGTTCCTTTGACGTTAGTTGTGCGGAGTGATGATCAGCGAATAAAAGTAAACACTCAAGTATGGATCATCAGTACTCTTTTTTGATTCTTGAGTCCTTAGGGATCCCGCACTATTAAGAGGGGATCACAGGTTTTGCGATGAACTTGCTCAAACTACATCTTCACTTTTGCTCATACCACATCTCTACAACCATATCAAACACCACATACTGTCCACTCTCTACAATTCAATATATGTCCTATTACCTCGGACATCCGGCTGGCTTCGGAAATCCGCAGCCAGACACCAGTAGTTTTGTAAGGCTTATATCTCGGAAATCCGGCTCCCTCCGGACGTCCGAGGGCCGGACGTCCGACCAAGCTCCGGAAATCCGGAAGTCAACACCAGTAGTATGTGTGCACTATATCTCGGAAATCCGGCCCCCTCCGGACGTCCGAGCGCCGGATGTCCGACACCCATCGGAAATCCGGAAGCCACCACCAGTAGATATTGTGCTATATATCACGGACTTCCGGGCCACTCCGGACGTCCGTATGCTGATGAATTCAAAAATGTTCAGTCACATCTACAGGCCTCGGACGACCGACCCCTGTCGGACGTCCGGCCGCCGATGAATTCAGAAGAGCTCCAGTCATGCCTACAGGTCTCGGACGTCCGACCCCTGTCGGACGTCCGTCCCCTCACGGACTCCCGGACTTCCGACAACTGTCGGACGTCCGGACCCTGTGTGACTTAAAAGTGTTCCCAACGGCTCTTTTACTCTCCACACTATAAATACCCCCCCACTTCGTGAGAGGGTTGCCTAACACAGCCTTATCCTCATAAGAACACATTTCCACCTCACACACATTTGCTCACTCCAAATCTTAGATCCCAAGAGCATTTGTGAGCCCCTTTGAGAGTTGTTCCAATCAAAAGATAGATCTTCTCCCTCTCCTTCTCTCAACCCAAGCTATTTGTGATTTGAGCAAGTTTTGAGCATTCCCCGTGATCTTATTACTCTTGGAGGTTGGAGACTCCTAGGCGGTAGGAGTTCTTCGGAGAGGAATCAATTCGTGTGATTTTCCCCGGAAAAGTTTGTGAGGGTTTGGAAGCCACCTCAAAGGCTTACCACTAGTGGTTGAGAAACGCCTTCGTGGTGTTATCTCAAAGGGAGAATAGGGTGAGCCTTCGTGGCGTTGGTGTGCCTTCGTGGTAACATCCACCTCTCTAACGGTGACTAGCTTCCCTCCAAGGAAGTGAACATCGGGATACATCTTCGTCTCAGTGACCTTGGTTATCCTTAACCCTAACTCCTTACTTGTGGTTTACTTGTGTTATTTGAGCATACATACATTGCATATTGCTTGTGCTCATTATATTGTGTTGGCCATCTCTTGTACAAGATTAATCATTCAAGCATACCCTCTATATCCACACGTACATACTTGCAACCCTTGATATATCGTGTGATATAGTGTGATCTAGTATCTTGTGTTATTTACCTACTTGTCGTGTGATATAGCTCAAGTAAGTTTGTGTAACTTACTTGTGCTTGTTAGTAGCTGCATTGTGTCCATCTTGGTAGATCGTGTTGTTGATACACGTTGCGGTGCCTAGTGCATTTAGGATTTGTGCTTGACAAGTACCCTCTTAGTTTATTTCCGCATTAGGTTCAAGCCAAATCTGAAGAAGTTTTTAAATAGCCTATTCACCCCCCCCCTCTAGGCGTCATCGAGGTCTTTTCAATTGGTATCAGAGCTAGGTCTCTCTTTAATTAGGTTTCACGACCTAGAGAGTATCGATGTCGACTATTGGATTAGTGCACAATGGCATCTTTGACTTTGATGGCACAAATTATACCCTATGGAGAATTCGTATGCTTCATCACTTTCGGGCCATGGGCCCAAATACTTTATGAATTGTTCTTGTAGGGATTGCCGACAAAAAGGATGATGCATCTTCATCTACTAATGAAATGTATCTTGATTGTGAGGCCTTTCTTGCCATTCATCGAACCATAAGTCCTGAAGTGTTCAAGTCTATCTCGACTTGGAAGTCAGCTCATGAAGTTTGGACTAAACTTGAAGATATATATGGTGGGTCCAATCTTGATGAAGACGGTATTATGATGAAGGAGTTGGTGCATGAGCTCTTCACTCTTTTCGATCTTAATGAGTCCACCACTACTCCCATATCCGATTGCTTGCACACCTCAGCATCTTCAATCTCACAAGGTAATGACATGGTGAGTGAAGAAATATATGTTGATGAAAATGGCATAGCCTCTATGGACACGAACATATCTAGCACCACACATAGTGTAAATTACTGTGCCGATAGGTCATGCATTTCACCTAAAGATTCATTTACAAATGTCTGTGGTGATATGCCTGCTTCCTCGTGTCCTCTTGATCAAAATATCTTGTTTCTCCCTAGTTGCTCTATGACTAACCATTTAGGGGAAATCAAGAAATATGAAGTACTCTTGACTAATGAAGAATCTGATTCACCAAAAGAATCATCATCAACTCCTCCAGTTCACATGTGCCTCATGGCAAGAGGTAATAATGAGGTATCATCTTCCCTGTGCAATAACGATGATATTTGCGATGAGGATGATGATGATGACTTGACTGAAAATATCTATGTGATCAGTAAAATTCTTTATAAAGCTAAAAATAACTCTCTTCAAAGGTTCCAAGATGTTCTTGCTTACTTTGAAAACTGTAATGATTCACTTAATCATGAACAAGCTAAAAGTGAACAACTTGAACATGAACTTGAGAAGAGTCATCAAGCATGTAGAGACTTAAGATCTTCAAAAGGAGAGATTGAAGTTGCTCATGATAAACTCAAAAGGGATTTTGAGGTCCTTCTCCTTGAATGCAATAATGTCAAGGGAGAGCTCATCAAAACCTCTAAGATCTATGAGGAGCTTCAATCTACTCATGAGAAGTCTCTATTTGCTACTTACTCCTCTCATATTGTTGATGATACTTGTACATCTAACTCTACCTCTTTTGAAGTATCAACATTGAAGAAGAATGTTGAGCTACGTGCTCAACTTGATTTACTAACTAGCAATTATGGGAAGTTGGAAGAAAACCATGTAATGCTCACAAGCTCTCATGCGGATCTTCTAACATCCCATAATGTGCAAAAGTTAGCTCATGAGGCTATCATCACCAAGGTAACATCAAGCGAGCCTCATGTGGACAATGGCACTACTTCTAGTCAAAGTACTATATTTCCATGTGCTAGTCCTCGTAATTCGTCTACTCATAATGTTGCTACCTCGTGTGATGAATTACTTTCCTTGCCTTGTTGCTCTAACATTGAAGCTTACACTCCCTCTAGTACTTGCATTGATACTAACCGTGCAGAGGAAATCAAAGAGCTCAAGGCCCAAGTCACTTCTTTGAAGAAAGACTTGGAACAGTGTCATGAAGGGATGCCCACACTCAACAACGTCCTGTGTGAGCAAACATCTCCGAATGACAAAAATGAGTTTGGAGTAAACTCAAACAAGAATAAGAGGGGCCTAGAACAAGTCAAGAATTCGGCCAAAATCATTTGCTTCAAGTGCAAAGTTAAAGGGCACCATGTTAGATCTTGCCCTCTGAAGACGAAGTCTCAAAGTCACAAGCAACAAGGGAAGCGGCCACAAACTCAATCACATATTCAACTACAAGTTGAAGGAAGGCCTCTTCCCAATAAGACCCAAGCCAACACTCCCCAAGGTGAGAAATCAACTGGGAAGAAAACAAAGGGTAGATGTTGCTACTTATGTCGTGAGAAGGGTCACATCACTTCGTCTTGCACGAAAGGTAACTTATCCAACCCAATCACTATTGATGATACATATTCACTTGGGAAGGATAAGGTTGGCAATGTGTTTGCCAAGTTTGTTGGTACTCAAAATGGTGTCAAGAAAAGAACCATTTGGGTTGCCAAGCCTATTGTGATTAACCTCTTAGGACCCAACGTAGTTGGGGACCAACAAGCTCAAACTTGATCAATAGGTGACCTTGGAGGACATTAGAGACTTGGATTCATAATGAAGAATTAAGGGGTCTTCATCATTCATATTATCTCAAGCCAAGTCATTTGGATTATCGAGTTTCTATCTTATATCCAATGTGCCTCCTTACGGTAACTTATACTTAAATTGTTTTCATTGTTAGGTGCTTGCCCCCTTTGCATGTTGTGGTTTTGTACCTTGCATGTGTTTGTATATGTTGTGCTTCCAACTTTCTTATCTTGAGTAATCGAGTATGGGTATGTTGGTCTGCATATCATGTACATGTGAGTCTTGTATTGAGCCTTTTGTCTCTTGTTTGTATTTTTGTTGGCTCTTGTGAGAGATTAATGGATTATCCCATTGTGGTGGAGTGATGTGCTTTGCACACCTCACAATCCTATAAATGTGTATACATGGGGAATACCACTTAGTTTTGACGCTTCAAGATTATCTAGTGTCTATGTGGTATGTCTTACTCATGAGAAATTCAAATTCTACATGGTCCATTAAGTATCTCTTATTGGTTTTAATTTGCCACTTGTTAATATTGTTGGTTTATCACATTATGGGGGAGTAATATGCTATGTGCATATTACAAACCTAGAAAATGTGTACATTTGAGGTGTTGCCACTTAGTGTTGATATTGTAAATTATCCTGTTCCTTGGTGGCATGTTATCTCTACAAGTGTCATTTGCTTGCGTTTTATGGGTAAAGATGATCTTAGATATATTTGTGATCTACCAATGAGTATCATTTCAAAAATACTTCTTGTCCTTGACAATTGGTATTCCCATCATATGATTGGAATTGATAATCATCTTTACATTGGATTTTGTGTTTCATTTGTCTTTCTTGCCTCTTATGAATCTATTTTTAACATGTCTAGTGTGGTTATAGATATAGAGAAAGTAATGATCCCATCGTGTGTGTTTTGTATACAAATGCAAATTCTATATAATGCACGTCCCTTGGGGGAGCTTTCCTATTCCCTTTAAAAAAACACTCTCTTTATTCACCCATCATAAAATCATTTGATCCCCATCAAGTGTGTGTTGATGGGAGGCAAGTCCTGCTCTTTATGATGCTTTGTGCCATCATGAAAATTTGTAGAGGTCTTTGTTTGTTGGAACCTAGCTCCCTCTTAGAAACTAGATACCTTTGTTTGTTTTCCTTCAATTGGTTTCTTGTTGCCTTCTATTTGGCATGTGTCAATGGATATCTCATTCCTTGATGTATCTATTAATTGATATCTTTCAAGTGATAGTTCTTTTGTTTTAGGATCTTATTATCACTTGATATCTTGTCTTTTGATGACTTATCAACTTTGTGTTGAGTTGATTCTTGAGAGTCCTGAACATGCATATCTAGCTACTATATACAACTTATTTTGCTTGCTTTCCTCCTTTGACCCAATATATAAGGGAAACTCCACCCTGTCATAAATTAGCTAAACTGTGCATGAAATTCAAATTCATATCTATATGCACATATGTGTGTGGAGTTTGCCCTATGTATTGCAGGTTTTCTAACTCTTTGGTCCAAATGAGTTTGGGCACCATTTTGTTTGCTTTGTTGTTCCAGGAACAACTGGAGATGCATTGGATGCTCGGCTCACCTATAAGGAAGATGTTGAGACCATGTGATTATTGGAGCCAAGTTAGGATGATCAAAGAACAACTATCTACTACATCAATCCAATGTTGTCTCGGTAACAAGTATCTACTTCATGCATTCTTTTCTTGCAAAGGACCCAACCTGTCTTTTCTTTTCCAGGTTGCATCATGGCATGAATTTCTTGATTTATTCTCGTAGTACTTGTTTGCCTTCTCAAAGCATCCGAACGATGATGTCTTACTGCTAGTTGGGATGTCTTTGATGTTCGTATGATGGAAGTTCATAATATACAATAAGAAAATATTAGGCCATGTGTTATGCTTCCAAGTAAAAGATATCATTGATATATTTATGATTTCCCTTTTTTTTTGGATAACTAGTGTTCTTCCTTCTTGTAACCATTTCGTGTGTACATCCTTCTTTGTGGATATATATATCATCATGATTGTCTTCTACTTAGAATCTTGGCCACATGAGAGAAGTTACATCTCTAATTGATATCCTCTTTTCTTTCACGTCCATTGCTGCATTTCCTTTTTCGGTTCTGGTGGCAACGTGAAAGAATTTGTTTTGAGTGCGTATCTCATTTTCCTACATCTTGGTGCACTCTTTGGCCGTGAAGATTATTTTTCCTCATGCTTGTCTTGATGAGGGTTTTGCCATTTTCAATTAGTATTCCTCCTCTTGACAAGATTCTTACTTCCTATCTTCACAATGGGTTGTCACAAGCGTTGATTCTTATTGTGTTTATTAGTAAGCTTTTGAACCCATTTTCTAGTATGTGTGTGTGGGAATGATATGTCTTGCACTTTGTATCTCATATTCATCAAGACTATGTTGATGAGAAATGCTCATCCTTATCCTAAGTCTTCTCAAGTGCTTTGCCATGACTCACACACATTACTTTGGTTGAGCTTATTCTTAAATTGCTTCCTTTACATGGTGCTCAACCATTAGTTTTGTGCAATTGATATGCCTATTGTCTCAGCTATCTTCTTGCACTCGTTGTGTGTTTCTATTAATTCTGGGGGAGCAACGATCCTACTTTGTGCACCTGTGTCAAATACAAAAATCTCATATTAGTGCACAAATCATGGGGAGTTCCTCTAGTTTTTGATAAAGCACTATGTTGCCTTTACCATAATATCTTTTATTCATGTGGTTCGAAGGACCATATGATTGTTTGTTCCATCTGGGATCTTTTGATTGCTTGCCTCTATCTTTGTATGTCTTTGTGGCATACGATTCTTTTTGCAATCTTTGGGTCCTTAATATAGTTTGTTTTCCTCCAACTACTTATCATTGTATTTGTGTATTTTTCTGCACTCATTTGCTGAGAAGTACACACTTTTTGATAACCACCTACTATATTTGCTTTCTAAACTTTTCGTCCATTTTGGCAATCGATGCCAATGGGGGAGAAGTTTAGAGAGTTTACTTTGTATATGTTTAGAGGGTATTGCTTTTATTGCGTAAGCATTTACATCTTGCTCACATGCACTATTACCTTGTATGTGTGCGCTTGGTTATGCTTATTTCCTTATATAAACTCTCTTGAAGTGGTTGTCTTCAATTACCAAAATGGGGGAGATTGATAGAGCATAATATATCTCCATATGTGGTTTTGGTAATTGATGACAATTCCTATGGACTAATGGTTGCCTTAAGTTATATTTATTGGATTTGTCCATAGGCACTTCTTGAAGTCCATCTGTTGGGTTCAAGGAGTTTATAAGTTGACCAAGATGTTATTCAAGATATTATCCAAAGAATGGTCATAGAAACACTAGGTTGATCAAGATCTGAGACAAAGAGTAAATCAAGATGATCAACACACGAAGCGTATAAGATGTACCGAGAGGGATCAAGTGATCCCATGGTATGGTAAGCATTGTCCATTATGTGTTTGTGTACTAACCCATGGTCTTTGTGAGACTCCTATGTGGGGGTTAGGTATGTTTCCATTGGGCTTGCGTCAAAAGGAAGATCTCATACAACCCATGAAGGATGACGTCAAGAGGTGATCGTAATCAAGATTGTGGTGTGCAAGTTCAAGTGGATCCGGCTGGACATCCGGCTGGCTTCGGAAATCCGCAGCCAGACACCAGTAGTTTTGTAAGGCTTATATCTCGGAAATCCGGCTCCCTCCGGACGTCCGAGGGCCGGACATCCGGCCAAGCTCCGGAAACCCGGAAGTCAACACCAGTAGTATGTGTGCACTATATCTCGGAAATCCGGCCCCCTCCGGACGTCCGAGCGCCGGATGTCCGACACCCATCGGAAATCCGGAAGCCACCACCAGTAGATATTGTGTTGTATATCACGGACTTCCGGGCCACTCCGGACGTCCGTATGCTGATGAATTCAAAAATGTTCAGTCACATCTACAGGCCTCGGACGACCGACCCCTGTCGGACGTCCGGCCGCTGATGAATTCAGAAGAGCTCCAGTCATGCCTACAGGTCTCGGACGTCCGACCCCTGTCGGACGTCCGGCCCCTCACGGACGCCCGGACTTCCGACAACTGTCGGACGCCCGGACTTCCGACAACTGTCGGACGTCCGGACCCTGTGTGACTTAAAAGTGTTCCCAACGGCTCTTTTACTCTCCACACTATAAATACCCCCCCCCCACTTCATGAGAGGGTTGCCTAACACAGCCTTATCCTCATAAGAACACATTTCCACCTCACACACATTTGCTCACTCCAAATCTTAGATCCCAAGAGCATTTGTGAGCCCCTTTGAGAGTTGTTCCAATCAAAAGATAGATCTTCTCCCTCTCCTTCTCTCAACCCAAGCTATTTGTGATTTGAGCAAGTTTTGAGCATTCCCCATGATCTTATTACTCTTGGAGGTTGGAGACTCCTAGGCGGTAGGAGTTCTTCGGAGAGGAATCAATTCGTGTGATTTCCCCCAAAAAAGTTTGTGAGGGTTTGGAAGCCACCTCAAAGGCTTACCACTAGTGGTTGAGAAACGCCTTCGTGGTGTTATCTCAAAGGGAGAATAGGGTGAGCCTTCGTGGCGTTGGTGTGCCTTCGTGGTAACATCCACCTCTTCTAACGGTGACTAGCTTCCCTCGAAGGAAGTGAACATCGGGATACATCTTCGTCTCAGTGACCTTGGTTATCCTTAACCCTAACTCCTTACTTGTGGTTTACTTGTGTTATTTGAGCATACATACATTGCATATTGCTTGTGCTCATTATATTGTGTTGGCCATCTCTTGTACAAGATTAATCATTCAAGCATACCCTCTATATCCACACGTACATACTTGCAACCCTTGATATATCGTGTGATATAGTGTGATCTAGTATCTTGTGTTATTTACCTACTTGTCGTGTGATATAGCTCAAGTAAGTTTGTGTAACTTACTTGTGCTTGTTAGTAGCTGCATTGTGTCCATCTTGGTAGATCGTGTTGTTGATACACGTTGCGGTGCCTAGTGCATTTAGGATTTGTGCTTGACAAGTACCCTCTTAGTTTATTTCCGCATTAGGTTCAAGCCAAATCTGAAGAAGTTTTTAAATAGCCTATTCACCCCCCCCCCTCTAGGCGTCATCGAGGTCTTTTCAGTAGGGTGCAGTAGTACCGCTTAGGCAGAACTACCTCCGCTCCTATCACCTCTCTATTTGTAGAGCTGCTGCATTGCAACCGTCTGGCAGCCCTACCGCCTCATGGCCTCGTGCCATTTCCCTGTGCGACTGGCTCAGCTGCCCAAGTGGTAGTACCATTTGTGTGCGGGCTGAGGGGGTATCGGTTGGATATTTATCCTTCTATAAAACGGGGTCTTCTTCCGCAATGGACCTTATCCTTTGAGCTCGTGTTTGGCCCCCATTGTTGACCCTCTTCGATCTTGCTATCTCTCAATCCCTCCAATGGTTCTTGCTAGTTCTTGAGGAAAAAGAGAGAGGATATCTAGATCCACATTTTCACCAATCACTTTCTCCTTTATGTGAGGAGAACCCCTTGGATCTAGATATTGGAGTTCTTTGTGAGCTCCTTGTTCCTCCTCTCATATTCCTCATAGCTTTTGTTTTTGTGGTGTGGTTTGAGTGTGAGGGACTTGACCACTTTGTGTGTTTTTGTCATTGCATTATTTTGCACCAGTTTGAGTTCTCCATGGTGATACGTGGGAGTGAAAAGTTGAGAAGCTTATTACTCTTGGGTGTTTGGTACCCTAGAGCTTGTTCCTCTTGGTTGCTTTGGCGCCCTAGATGGTTGGTGGTGCCTCAGAGCTCAATCATTATGGTGAAAAGCTCTGGGTAAGCGTCGAGGATCTTCAATTAGGTTGTGGATATTGCCTCGAGCAATTTGTACGGGCTCCAGCGACCGTCCCCAAGGGTTGCCAAAGTGTGCGGGTTTGGTGACCGCCCCAAGGGTTGCCATTTGTACGGGTTCGGTAACCACCCTCAAAGATCCCTTAGTGGACTCACGACATCTTGCATTGTGCGAGGGTTTGAGGAGATTACAGTGTCCCTATTGGCTTCTTGGGGAGCATTGTGCCTCCACATCACTCCAAACAGAGATTAGTATCCGCAATGGTGTGAACTTCGGGATACATCATCGTCTCTGCGTGCCTCAGTTATCTCTTACCCGAGCTCTTTACATATGCACTTTACTTTGTGATAGCCATATTGTTTCATGTTATATCTTGCTATGACTTAGTTATTTATCTTTCTTAGCATAAGTTGTTGGTGCACATAGGTGAGCCTAGTTGTTTTAGGTTTTGTGGTTGACTAATTAAATACTAGGTCTATTACCCATTTGTTAAAGCCTAAACCATAATTAATTTAAAGTGCCTATGCACCCTCCCTCTCTATGCGACATCCACGTACTTTGAAGTGGTGTACATATACCGCATCGACGAGGGTGAGTCTTGGTGGCGTGGCGCATCAGGGTCTCGGTGACGAATGTGAGATGATGAACTAGCGCAGGGTGGGGGCATTGTGTGGCTTCATGGTGGCGTCGACGGCAGGCCTGTGAAGGATGATGCGTGAGTACCTATTGTGAAGATGGATGAGTGGAAGAAGATGGTGACGGTCTATGCAGGGGGTGCATGTGGTGCCCGCTGAGAGTGCATCAGACCGATGTGTGCCTTGGGCCTGACATTGCGGTTTGGTTGGGGCCTCTGGCTTTAGATGTTAGACTTTAGTGTGAAGTCTAGGTATACGGCTCACACAATCCGCATCACTCCATCAAATGGATAGAAACAGCGACAAATGTTGTCAAGATGATGGCTTCAGACATATTGATTACTTTGTAAGATCTCGATAAATAATTAATAAAATGGTTGAATACATCACTCACGTGCACACACGGGGTCATCCTTCTTTCCGGAAAATATGTAAGCTATCTCCCACCCTCTCATCGTTTTCCCTATCTCCTTGTGATTTTCTATTTATAATGGTTTTCTATCTGGATGGACAAATCAGATCAATATTTGTTAACAATTTCCATCCGGTCGGTTAAAACAGATCAATCCTCTTTTTTTAAGCAAAAACAGATCAATCTTTGGTGAGGCAAGGCATATAAATACACGGGCGATAATCAAATTCTTTTTTGACAAGCCCAATAGTAAATAATAGACATGTCGTATTATTTAATTCCAATCTAGGGCGTTTGGTCTAGTGGTATGATTCTCGCTTTGGGTGCGAGAGGTCGCGAGTTCGATTCTCGCAACGCCCCCACTTTTTTGGTTTTCTTCTCGCCTCCGATTTTTTTTTTTCCGGTGAACGCTTGTGCCACCGTTGTGTTACTTACGCTACATAGACTCACGTTAGTCCTCCAGAATACATGATGCCATAAACTAACTCAAAAAAGAAAAAAACTGAACTTAAAGACAGAGAGGCTCACTGGTAGCTTGTAGCTGCATTTCCTTTCATTAGGGAGGATGCGAACTTGTTTTCTGTAGCTAATTAGCCAAAGAGAGGGTTGTCCAATACTACTACTCCCTCCGTCCCAAAATAACTGTCTCAAGCTTAGTACAAATTTATACTGGAGCTAGTACAAAGTTGAGACACTTATTTTGGGACGGAGGGAGTACAAAATAACACAGGTCGATCAAAAGGGACATGAATTATTGATCATATCATTCAACCACACCAAGGCTAGAGCGAACTGTCACACAGGCAAATCACGTTCTATACAACCTTGTTTTGTTTTCCACCTCTTTATTGATCAAGTTTGTCAGCCTCGCGCTGTGTGTGTTACAAATTTTGTGGTACATTTCAATGGCCCTGCCTATTGCTCGATCAGGAGGGCGTCGATGTTGCGCTTGCCCTCTGGGCCTTTGCTGTACCAGGATGAGACGTAGTCGCCGTAAACCACATCCCGGTACTTCTGCGGGTGGTCCTTGCTCACGAGCTGGGGTGCGGTACTTATTTTCTGAGATTTAGGAGGGTCGTAGAACGCCGCCACTGATAAGCGGGCACGGTCGGCATTGACAATGGCTCGATGAACGGCGCTCTTGTATCTTCCGTTGGTTATGATCTGAATCAGGGTAGAAAATATGAGCAAAATATGGAGGAACCATCTCGCAACTATGCAGGAGGATATTCTCAATTGAAGTTTACAATTAACTATTTGCTCAAAGACCTTGCCAATCTAGCGAAAAGATAGTAAAATGTGCATAAAGAAAGTCAATCTAGTGAAAAGATAAGAAAATGTGCACACAGAGGTCAAATCTAGTGAAAAGATAACAAAATGTGCATCCAGAAGTCAATCTAGTGAAAAGATAAGAAAATATGCATGCAGAAGTCAAGCTAGTGAAAAGATAAGAAAATATGCATGCAGAAGTCAATCAGTCAATCTAGAGAAAATAAAACAAAACGTGCATACGGAAGAGTGTGGTCATATGATGAGATTTTCGCTTTCACCAAAATAGTGGACATCAAACTTAAAAAATGAGGAAAACTGGGATTAATTAGGTCAGTTAAACACAAGAATGAAAATTTTGCCACGATCCTAAATCAGTACTCCCTCCGTCCCAAAATTCTTGTCTTAGCTTTGTCTTGAAATGGATGTATCTAAATAATAAAACTTGACTAGATACATTCATATTTAAACAAATCTAAGACAAGCATTTTGGGACGGAGGGAGTACATTATTGTGCTGCCAAGTCAAAAAAGTTGTAAACGGTTGGTGTGATGATATTTACTGAGTTTATGATACAATATCAAATTTTCGCTACTGGGATACCAAGCAGCACATTTAAACCAGTAGGTTTTATTCCTGTCAGTATTCCAGCATCTACTGATTTATATCAGATCCATACAGGCTAGTAAAAATAGATATGGAAAAGCAATTGTAAGATAAACAAAAATATTGAATTGAAGTCATCTAGAATGGAACGAGGTATTGTAAGTATATATGTTAGACAGATCTGAGAAGTCATATCACTTAAGTAATAAACACATAAAACCATGTGAAGGTATTTTACCTCTGTCTGGTCAGACAGAATCACAAGGATTGCATCAGGAACAGGATGTACAGGTATCCACATCCCATCCTTGAATACCTCGAGCCCACCCACATCATCTTGTATTAGAAGTGTTATTGCGCCAAAGTCAGAATGGGATTGCAATCCGAGAGCAAGATCTGGCTGTGGACAAGGGGAGTAGTAGCTAATGGTGATGTTCTGGTAAGCTTCTCCCACCGCTTCTTGCAGATAGGAGGGTGGCAAGTTCAGACTTTCAGAGATGATGCACAGCAATCTTTGGGCGAGGACTTTCATGCTGTCGCTGTATTTTACAACAGTGTCCCTGCAAACATTGCAGATATATTAGGCTATTTGTTCTCGTAAAAAGAGAGTTAATGTGATAGATACTGTAGGAACATGGGCAATGATACAAGGTAGCTCATGAGATGTACTCCCTCTGTAAAGAAATATAAGATACTTTATTAGATCACTAAAGTAGTGATCTAAACGCTCTTATATATCTTTACGGAGGGAGTATTAATGAATCTCGGTATCAACGTGTCATGCTACATTGGCATCCGGCTGAATTTCTACTCAGAATCATACTCTGAAAGAACCTATGTAGACAATTAGAACAACACATTGAAATGGTCATTTCTAGATGGTACTAGCAATTAAATCGCACGGAGAAAAATCATGTGTGAAATTCTGGTTCAATAGAGAATCGACGAGATAAAGTTTTTTCCGATCATTGGTATAATTGTTTTATGCATTAAGGAAGGTCAGGTCAGCGCGCGGCTCGCGGCTCGCGCTAGCGCAGGACCGCCGCCGCCGGCGGCTGATCTCCCTCCTCCGTCCACCTCCGGCCCAGCCAAACGCAGATCCGGAACCCCGCCAGCGTCCTCTCTCCACCCATCCCGAAGCCCGGCGCCGTCTTCACCGGCTCTCTCCTCGCGGCGGATTTCGAGTCGGGGCCTCCCCTCTTCCTACCCCGCTCCCGTGCGGCCGCGCCGGGCCGCTCCACGCCTCTCTCTCCGCTCGCCGCCGACGGAGGCGTCGCCGGGCAAAGCCCTGGCGGTGCGGCGGCGGCGGGACCCCTCGGTCGCCGTCTCAAGAGCGGGGGCGGCGTTGCTCCGCTGCTCCAGGCAGTGATGATGCGGGGCCTGCCGTGGCGGCATGATGCGGTGGAGGAAGCCGAGGCGGCAGCCTGGGGTGATGATTGCAGTGGCTGGAGAGTGCGGCGGATTTGGCGGGACTGAGATCTCGTGTCACTCGGGGCTGCTGCGGTGCTGCGTGGAGGAGGTGCTTGGTGGCTCTCGAGTGCCGCTGGCGCGGTGGCTTTGTGGGAGGCGTGTGGGCTAGCGGAGGTGCTGTGCGTGGGGTTGTGGTGTTGGGAGGTGCTCCGGGCGAAAGCTTGCCGGGCAAGAGCTTGCCGGCCGACGGTGTCGGCGTCCGTGGACGTTGTCTTACCTTCTTGGAGGCACTGTTGAGGAGTTCTCTCCCTACACATCCTCGGATCCAGTTCTTCGGGTGAAAACCTTAGGCCCGGTTGGGCCGGACGACGGCGTCGACATCGTCGCTTCCTCCTTGGGGGCGTCGTCTTGAAGAGCTTTGGATTTCGATTGCACTCTCCAGGGGCTAGACGCTCGCGACATTGCGGTCGGCTGGGGATCGTCCGGCAATGTGGATGATCTGCGCGGTTTCTTGTGTGGCAACGATGGCCCCTTCAAGCGGAGAAGGATTTGTTGTTGGGTCCTGGTAGTCGGTCTCGTCCGGCGTGTTCGAGGGGTCGTCGTGCCTCTCTTGTCTTCTGAAGTCGGAGCTGTTTGAGGGGGATCCTTGCAGCGACGATGACGTGAAGATGGGTGGTTGGTTCTGGCGCTGGCTCGACGCAGGTCCAGTGCTTTCTTCCTTCAATGCTCGTCGACTGAGTCGAAGTTGCCTGGTCGCCGGCGCGTGTGGTGGACTGTTTGGCGTTGTCCGACGCAGGCCTCTACGCTTGTCTGAGGTGGAGGCTACATCGGTGGTCGTCGATGGTGAAGTCGGAGTCGCCCTCGCGGAGGCGTGATGACGATGACGCCGGATTACAACCTCGACGGAGTTCTTCCCTTAGGCGGCGTGTGTGCGTTCTTGTAAAGGTTGCCAGGTCGCCCTGTGTGCCTTGTTGTGGCGGGCGCATTGTGACGGTTTTAGCCCGGTTTTCCGACTATTAACCGGACAACTCTCTTCGACCTTTTTAATGAGATCGGTACCTCAGGGACCGTGTTTCAAAAAAAAAAAAAGTTTTTTCCTGAACCTAAACATGAATCTACAACGGATACATTGTGTTCTCACCATTTTTTTTACTCAATCCTGCATCAGAACATGTAATTCATGTTTTTCTTATCAGTGCATTGCTCATAAAATGGCCAAAGCAGTCCAAAAATTCTACACAACGTATGGGGCGTGGCACTTTAACTCTGTAGTCTGTACCAGGGCAAAAAAAAATTTACCTGTATCCTGGGACGAAGTCAGGCCACCGGGCGGGGTCGCGGCGGGACTCGGGGAGGGTGTGGTGGTCGAAGTAGTCGCGCCAGTCGAGCACGGAGTCGTCGTTGGCGAGCATGCGGCTGCCGTAGCCCTCGGCGGCGGCGCCCCTGGCCGGGTCACAGCCGAACCGGAGCTTCTCCGCCATGGGCGCCCGGAAGAAGGCCAGCCCGGCGGCCCGCATCGCGTCGAGCAGCCCCGGCGGGACCCCGTGGTTGACGACGTGGAAGGCGCCCCAATCGGCGCACGCGCGGCCGACCGTGTCGGTTGTTGTGGCGGCGGCCGTGGCCGAGAGGTCAACAACGGGGACGGAGAGGGAGGCGGAGGGGCAGGGGGAGGGGCCCGCGCGGAGGTCGGGCGGCTGGATGTACTGCGCCGGGAGGCGGGGCAAGCCGGCGTCGGCGAGCGCCTGGACGCGGGGCGCCGCGGCGGTTTCCATGGGAGCAGCGGGGTTCGGCGATTACCCACCGGTGGCGTGGTGGTCACTGCTACTGTGCTGGTAGGACCGACCGACCAATGGAGAGTTTTTCCTTCTTCAGAATTTCATTTTCTGCCAAACCAAACCAGGAGGGAAAATTCTAAACATACGGAGTAATACGGGGGGTTTACGGACTCCTTCGTTAGCTGATCTCCACCGCCTCCTGATTCTAAGGGGGTGTGAGCCCCCTCGCCCTTATTTCTTTCAATCATCTTAGCCCACCTAATCCTTTTCGTAAATTTTCATAAAAACTGTCCGTACTTATAGCGTCGCTCAACCAGGAGTACAAACAACCCTGATCACATAAGAGAAGCCGGTCACCGTTCCCTCAGGCCTTGTTTGGTTAATCCTCCTCTAACGGAGAGTTTTGGCCTATAAAGGATTTAATTCCGCCTCAATCTTCATAGATATCTTTGAAATCAAACCAAATCAGGAGTACAAACTATAAAGGGAAGTTGTCGTTGTGTCAATGTACCATGTAAATCGTAGGCTTGTCATCATGAAAAGGACGACAAGAATCGACAATAATTTATGGGGAACGCTACGCGTCCGTCAGATGATTTTTAAAAATTATCCGTCACCTAGCTAGCCGTTGGATGCCGATCTAACGCCCCGCATCCCTGCCGCATGGTCAGTAGTTATTTCCTGAAACGACGCTTGAGTTGCGGAAACTTTCGCTTTGTTGCAAGAAATAAACTTTGAATCCGTTAATTCCTGAAACAACGGTCGAGTTTCAGAAACAATTTGCTTGTTGCAGTTTTTTTTTTCGTCTTTCTGTAACATAGGTATTTTTACGGAAGAATTTTTTGCAACAACGGTCGAGTTTCACGAATTTTTGCAACGAAAGTCACGTTGCAGCCGGGATCCATGCTCAACGGAGAGTCGGGCGCGCGAGCAGAGACGCTTCTATAGCGAGGCAGAGAAGCTCCCCGGCGGCGGGAGCTCTCCGGCGTCCGCGCCGCACACCTCCTCGTTCGCCGCGCGAGGTGGGGATCCGGCGAGGGGCTGGATCTCGTCGGCGAGGTGGGGATCCGGCGAGCTGGCGAGGACCGACGGCGGCGATGGTTCGCCGGACTCCGGCAGGCTCGTCCCCGGTAGCAGAGGAGCCACGACGAGGAACCTGGAGTGCTCCAGCTTCAGCCCCCGTTCCTGAAACAACGCTTCAGTTTCTGAAACAACGAGCCAGTTTCGGAAAATGGTTCGTGATCGAGGCGAGATCTAACGGACGAGCGGGCGGCGGATGGATCAACCGATGGGATGTAATCTTTTCCCATAATTTATGCCAGTGAGTCAATGACAACATCGAAGACGACATTAATTGAGATAGATATAAGTTGGAGAGAAAAAAAATATATTCACCAGACTGCCATTGTTGTTTTGATCAACGATGTGCCATCAAAAAGCCCTAACCCTAAACTATGTACAGAACGACACCGAAGCACTGGGATTGCCCACCCATCCCATCGTAGAGAGACCAGTGAAGAAATGGGTAACCAGTAGCTAGGCTCAACACCAATAATGATGGATGATGAGGAATGATGACTCGCCTTGATTGCCTATGAGGACATGTATAATGATGGCATATTAATACAGATGTCTCATGATAAAAAGTAGTTTAAGGCATTTTTATTAATTTTTCTCTTCAATGCAAGCTACCATCAGTATATCTTATTAAAAAATAAAAAATAAAAACTCTAATGCACATGTATCTCTTTTTTCCACTCAAACCTTTTCAACTTTTTACACCGAACCACACATTTTTTCTTCAAACACCCGCCTTCTGTAAAGGATCCCGCTTCCTTATCTGAACCTGTTTTTTCTGACATCCGATACTATATGACATACGGGGCATCACCTTGAGGCTATGCATTGTACATGCCCTCATGACAAAGGAAAAAGGTGAGGAGAAAGAATCGTTCAATTCTAGTGTAATGAAAATGCCCCCCTTCGTAAATTTTGGATAAGTTACACCACTATACCATATACAGACCAGCCAATAAATCAAGCTAAACTGTCTATAAAAACGAACATCTCTTAAGTTATTAAGCATCCTTGAAATGGAGCCTCACTGTGTATCGAGGTAGTTTTCAATCGTAGCCCCACATGTAAGGAAGTGGATCAGCTATGAGTTGCGGTTGGGCTTGTTCCCACATGAACATGACACTTTTATGTTGATCAATAGACACATCTTTAAATCCGTGAACACCTTCTAAATTCACTAATATTTTTAAAATTCATGAACATTTGTAAAATTCAGGAAATACATGAAATCCGAGAACACTTTATGAATTTATCATCATTTTCTAACTTTGCAAACATTTTTTTTTGTATTGCGGGGAACATTTTTTAAAATTTGCAAACATTTCCCATACCAAGAAGATTTAAAAAATCAACGGTAATTTTAACTCAAAACCATTTATTTTAAAATTTATGAACTTTTTTACTTTTACAATATTTTTTATAATTCCTAAAAGTTCCTTTTCTGGACATTTTAAATACCTGTTCTACTTTTTTCTAGCTTTCTTTCCTCTATATTTTTTCCTTCTTTTCTTCAGATGGGCGTAGCAATAGAGGGACATGTAGGCAACCAAAGCATGCATCTTGGGGCCGTGTCTATTTGGTCATCCTTCAACAACTTGCACGCTGAATAGGATCCCCTGCGCGCGTCGGTTATTTCGTTGTCGGATGAGGGGCATGATGGTTTTCTTCTATGTGTGTTTCTCAGGGGATGGCGTTAGCTTGCTGGTTTTGCGGTGAGCGAGCGGGTTGCCGCTTTCTCCATCTCTCTTGCTAGGCTACTCGGCGATGGATTTTCGGTGGAAGACCGATGTTGTGCTAGTGCCAGGAAGAGGTAGAACAGAAAAGTTTGACGCGGGAGAGGCAAGCCAACATGAACACACATTGGAGAATCATTGTAGCTAGGACTTGTGATAGTAAATCCAATCGCAAGGGTGAGAGGCAACTAGGTTGAGGGATTTGAGTCCTTTGGGGACAAAAACCAGTGATAGAGCGATTGTGAGACCAGAGACACGAGTGAATTAGGTTATACGAGGGGCGTGCATCGTACATGGCCTGGGGTATATTTACATGTGCCAACGAAGTAGGGTAATTAGAAAAACGAGGTCCATTTACGGTGCATATGGTTGATAGTTAGTTTCGTTTATGTAGGATGAAAACTGGCCATACACCCGAACACGAACACCTAGCGATGAAACGTCGAACGGGACACCATCATCAACCGAATAAACCAGCAACATCGCTCAACTTAGTTTAGTTTGATTCTTCGTCTTTTAGATATAAAAGTGCTTACCCCTAACTGTAATAGCCCGACCATCTAGTCCTGACTTGAAAGGTCCGGGTTGATGTGTGAGGAAGCATGGAGAACATTGATTCATCGCAAAAAAAAATTAAAAAAAATGATTCAACATCCCTTGACCATAAATAACACACCTTGAGACGCTAGGTGGCTAGTGGTATATCCTCGGGTAATGCCATCTCGCCCTGAGCCAAACGCTAGTGGCACGCGGGTCATCGGGACCCGTTGCAATCAGCGCGTCATCACACGGATAAGATAAAAAGACTAGAATCTATGTCGATCGAAAGCATGATCTAGACGGAACATTAGGCCAGAACAATAATGGTTTGAGTCAATGGATTAAGTCGCTCTTATTGGAAACCACAAGAACGAAAAGTCTTTTCTACTCCCTCCGTACCTAAATATAAGTCTTTTAAGATATTTCACTAGGTGTCTACATACGGAACAAAATGAATGAATCTATACTCTAAAGTATGTCTATATACATTCGTATGTAGTTCATTAGTTAAACCTTTAAAAAGACTTATATTTAGGTACGGAGGGAGTACTACAGTAAAAGAATGAACAAGTCGTGGCCGTGACGTGCGAGGCGCCACGCAAACGCAACGGTGGACGGCGGCGAAGTGGCAACCGACGAGGCCATCCACCGCCACAATCGTGGTCATGTGTGCTTTCTCTCTCCTAGAGAGACTAGATAGGAGTATTTAACAAAAACTACGACATGGAAACGTGTTCAGAAACTACCACTTTACAAATTTATGTCGAAAACTACGACATGGAAACGTGTTCAGAAACTACCACTTTACAAATTTGTGTCGAAAACTACCATTTTTTTCTTAACCTATGGCAAAAAACCATCATGTCAGAAAAGTTGTTGATTTGGCTCGTCTAAATCAGTTTATGACAAGGATGGCCCGCATGAAAGTGCTGAAGAGGTCAACCTGACTTGTGGACCCCGCATGTCAGAAAGGCGTTTAGAAGAGGTAAATTGAGCAGTTTTCGCGCTTGGTAGTTTTTAACAATGGATTAGAAAAAAAGTGGTAGTTATCCGTACAAAATCGTAAAGTGATAGTTTCTGAGCACGTTTTCATGAAATATGATAGTTTTTGGTTAAATACTCGACTAGATAGACAAGTTGGTTGTAGTAGCATTTCGTGTTAGACCCAGCCGCGTGACGTGCTCGGCAAAAAAAAAGTTTATGACCGACGTAAGCTTAACCAAAGCTACCATTATTATCTTATCGACAAAAAAAGGTTGAGATTTGATTTGTCATGTTGCGTCGCCATGATCGAGATTGGAGAGGAAGATAAGGGTGACGAGGAGGAAGAGGACGACTCAGCTGGGTGTGATCTTCTCTTGGAGGATTTTTTTTTTTTTTTTGAAAAAAAGGGGTTCCCCCTGACCCACTTTGTTAAAATGAAGCAGACATTATCTAGCATACAGCTTCCACGCTTAGCAGCATCTAAAGGAAGAAAGAAACCTCCAGCACAGGCATAGCCACAGGGAACTATCTCGCTACATAACAAGTTGAAAACCAAGTAATCTTTCGAGCTGGACCAAAGCAAACAGCCTAAGTTTTAATTTCTCTTGGAGGAATTGGCCTGTATTCGTACTTTTACGCGTCAGCCTAGCACCAAGTGATAGTGACCGCGACGACAACCAACCCGTGAGCGTGAGCGATCGATTCGCGGGCCTCCTCCACCACCACCACCACCATCACCACCACGACCCCGGACAACGTTTCCTGCTGGATTTCGCTCTCCACGGAACAGCACAGCGCGTGCTCGTCCGTGTGTGCGCGGAGTGCGACCGGCACCTCGCACGGACCGGATGCCCCTAATAATGGCCGCCCGTTTTGTCTCCTTCTTTACCACCGAGATCGTCTCGTTCCCACCTCCCACCACCCCTCCTCTCTGCCTCCGCGCGGAGAATCCCTATCGATCCTCCCCGTGCGTGCGTGCGTGCGTCTTCCGCGAGAGAGAAGAGGCGAGTGGAGAAGGGAAGAGTCGAGGAGGAGGAGGACATGGCGGCGGCGGTGCGGGTGGAGAAGGCGACGAGCGACCTGCTGCTGGGGCCCGACTGGACCCTCAACATCGACATCTGCGACGACGCCAACTCCGATCACGGGTTCCCTTCCCCTTCCCTTCCCCACCCTTCCCTTCCCTACCCTTCCATTCCGCCGCAAGAACCGCTCAAAACCCGTTTTCCCGATCGCTCCCTTCCCGTGTGCAGCCGCAAACCAGAATCCCGTTTTCTCTAGCACGGGAGCTCCGTTAATCTGTTATCCTTCTTCTTCTTCCTCCTCGTCTTCACATGCCACGCGCCAAGGCTGATTGGGTCTGCAGGATGGTGGCTTATCCCTTGCGCAAGACACTACTAGCACGCACAAGAGAAAAGGGCCGTAGCATCTGCTAGTGCTACTAACAGGACGACCAAGTGCGCTGGACGTTGACGGTCTAGTATTATACTATAGCATTAGTATAAGTATTTGGTTCATCCGTCGATCGATCGATAAGTGGCATGATTGGGCAGGCGCGCAGCAATTATAGTAGGTGGAGCTCAACCGGATGGCAGTTCAGAAAAAAAGAAGCAGAGCGTCAGATATAGTGGAAATACGAGTGTAACTGTATAAGCATGTATTATTAGTGCAATTTTTACTCTGAAAAGAAGACGGAACTCATGCTTGAATTCTGCTCACCATATTTAGGCTTGGCTAGTATACAATCTGGATTCAGGCGCACCGGTATCATACGAGGGGAGCGGCCACTCAGAATTCCAGAAGAAACCGCACCAGAGACCTGTTTAGGTTCAGGAAAAGCAGAGCATCACCACATGTAGTGGCAATACCAAGTGTATGCACACACAGTTTTCACTCCAAATTCAGACACACCAGGACCTCTTGGTCTGACCATTGGAGCTCTGGATTGCCATAACAATTCGCTCACTCTCTAGAAGAATTACTACTGCACTGGACATGTTTCAGACAGAGGACATCTGAGCTGTCACACCATTTTACTTCTAATCTGCACGGACCAATCTGTCGCCAAGTTTAAGGTATTGACAAGGTTGGGTGATCCTACCCACACATCAGCATTTTGCTGCTCAGAAGAAAAATGTAATTAATCAAATAAAGCACATATTCACACCAACTTTCTCAAGGACCATCCTTCAAATACTTTTGAAAACGATTACTGCCTGTCAGTCTTGTCGGTGAGTATTACCACTCACCAAACCTGTCATGGTGGTTGTCATCTACAACATGATCCAAGTGGTTACGAGTTTGCAGCCTCATTTTGTGTGATCGTGCCGTTAATCATGAGATAGCACAGAGCAGCTTATCTTCCTCTAATTTTTCCGACTTCTTTCCTACGAGAGCTTACAATAAAGCAATGATGCAGGCAAGCGAAAGAGGTGATTAAAACTTTGAAGAAGCGTCTTCAACACAAGAATTCATCGGTTCAATTTCTTGCGTTGACGGTACGTTTCTCTACTTATTATCAGCTCAGGTATATTTTTAGTCCTGCTTTGTTTGTGCTTGTTTGAGAATGCCATGAAATGGGATTGCAGCTGTTGGAGACTCTGGTGAAAAATTGTGGGGATCATGTGCATTTTCTGGTTGTAGAGCGCGGTATATTGCCGGAAATGATCAAAGTTGCAAAGAAAAAGGTTAGTTTTCTAATACATGCCGTTGTACAATTTGTTATCCAGAAAAGCCACTGGATGGTTTTGCTTTGAATCATGGAACTAAGAAGACTATAGTATAATATGTAGGTAAAATTCCTTCCATTTTCTGGTAAACACATGGCTTCACACCCTATTCACTAACATACTTTGATTCGACATGAACATATTCATGATTGTAGTTCAATGTTTTGGAAGACACAATGACACATACATATATTTCTTATCCGGAAAATGTCAAAAATTAATTACAATCAGTATGGACGTAGCTCCATGGCTTAAGACTGCTTAGTTAAGGCCTGAATTTCTGAAACTGACAAATGTCAGGTGGTCACTGCATCATGGCTAACCGATAGATATTTGAAAATTTGCACACCTGGCACTGCTACATGAGGAAACTGAGATATGCAGGATTTCATTTCAAACGGAGGGATTAGTAATTATCTTTCAAGTTTTCCCCCTTTTTAATCAAATTCATAAGATCTTAACGTGGCATCCATGTGTACTTATCCAATCTTTGCTCTTACAGTCAGTGAACTTTCTACACATTACATTTACTTTAAGTCACTGTCTAATAAATTCTAATTACCATATGAATCATGAATTTTGTGTTCTTTAAAAGTTTGTTTTTGTGGTATTGATTAAAATTCTTCAGTATAACCACAGGCAAATGTGCAAGTGAGGGACAAAATTTTGACACTCCTTGATTCCTGGCAAGAAGCATTTGGTGGGCCTGGTGGCAAGCACCCTCAATTCTACTGGGCATATTCTGAACTTAAGGTATTTTTATTGTCTGCCAAACCATCCAGAACAATCTACACTTCATGACACACCCTTTTATTCTGCAACTTTCGGAAGTCACCCGTCAGCTATGTGAAGCTGGTACATATAGTTGTTGAATCCTGAATAATTTTGTTTGGCATGTCCCAATGAGTATCATTACTTGCAGCAATCTGGTTTGGAATTTCCTAGGCGCTCACCTGAAGCAGCAACAATATTCGCTCCTCACCTTCAACCAGGGATCGGAATGCCAGTCAGTTCATCCTTGAGAGCTGATGAGATGATTTCATCTAGTGGCTCTCCTCTGAGGTAACCATTTATTTTATATTTGTATGCATCTTTTCTGTGATTTATGTTAGTGTCTGAGAAAATGGATGATATGTGTTCCATGTTATATGACATATTTTTATCTGTTTAGTTTGTCAGACTTGCAACGCATTTTAAGTGCCGCGGAGCTACTAAGTGAGATGCTGAGAGAAGTCAATCCAAATGATCATGAGGTATAGAGATTTATTATGTTCACTAGGTTTAGAGTCTCACTAAATGGTACTCTATTCTACTGCCCATTAGGTTCAGAGTCTGTCTAAAGGGCCGCCTCGCTTTTCGCTTTACGTGACAAGTAATTCGTGTCAGGAGGGAGTACTAGTTAAGCATATAACTAATATATTTAGTGCGGTACTGTTGTATGCTCAAGAGCACTTGTTTGCATCCAACCTAATCTTGAGGATTTGACGATGCCTGATGATTTAATATTGCTTTGTGTTGGTCAGTACACATGCAAATTTCTAAATCACAGACATTTCTTGTCATTTTAGGCTGTGAATGATGAAATTATTGCAGAACTTGTGAACCAATGCCGGTCATACCAGAAAAAGATCATGAGCTTGGTAAGTTCAGTGAGGTACGTGCCTGCATGAACATTGTCTCCTACATTCTTGCATCTTATTACCTTCTATTAAGGGATAAATGTGTGGCAGCAGTCATATCAGCTTCTGCTATTAAGGGCCTATTCGGTTTAAAGGATTTCTAAATTATAGGAATATTTTCTCGTGGGTGGAGATCCCGTAGTAATCCTCCAAACCTAATGAGCCCTAATAATGAGACAATATTTCAGATGCTTTTTAGGCATTGCAATGTTTATGTAGAGATATAGTAAGTTTTTCAAATGTCACTAACAAGTAAAAGATGATATTATAGGATATTCATTGTAGCCCCCCACGTAAGACACCGTGGGGCACGTTCCCACATCGTACACTTGAAGAATAAACTAATGTGATTGTACCATCTTTTTCTGATAGAGACTATTATGCTATAAATTTATGAGACAAGAAGCATGGTCCATTGATTAGCTTGGAAGAATACTAATAGTTCAACGCATTACTAACTGGCATAAGGCATGGGTCCAGAGAACATAAATGAGATTGTTCCTGGAGTCTGTTGCCTATTAATTAGTCCTGTTCAGAAAAGAACCAAACATGACAAATATAATTTTCTAATTTCTGTAGTACATGACTACTGATGTTTTAGTAAGTTCTTAGTTCACTGGAAAAAATACAAAAAAAATCACTTCCAAGTTATCTTCATGTCTAGAAAGTACAATTCAGCAACGCATCTATGTGCAAAGCAGATTTCTTTTTCCAATATTAGATGCATGCCACGTAAGAATAATCCGATTTTCCCTCACACAACCTTTCACTCAGATTGCAATTCATTGTAAAATGAATAACGAGTAAGATGCTCTTTTAAAAAAATTAAACCTAGACCAAAGTCAAGCTTATTACCTTGACACTCCCCTTGCATAACATGATAACGTTCAGTAGCGGCAATCACTCTTCGGAGGCAGGGATAATTTTTACAGAATAACAACCACAATTCGATATAAATTATCTGACGTTCCTCTACTGCATTACAGTGATGAAGACCTCTTGAGCCAAAGTCTTGACTTAAACGACAGATTGCAAATTCTGCTTTCCAAACATGATGCAATTGCATCAGGTTCCCCTCTACCGGCTGAAGAAACAGATGTGTTGAGTGAATTGCCCAGAGGGATCACTACAACTCCTGCAGTAACAGTTGTTCCCGAAACTGCCATTGTACCAACTTTTGTCTTGGCTGATGAAGAGGAAGAGGAGGAAGATGATGAGTTCTCTCAGCTAGCTCGCAGGTCGTACTGATGACCGATCTCATTGATTCATACTCGGTTCATTTTGTCTTGCATGATTCATTGCTGACGATTACTTGTGGTCAGGAATTCAAGATTCAGGGCAGCAAATGAGAAGAGTGCCTCTTCAGGGGTAGGCGCATCATCGTCGTCCATGCAGGACGGAACAGCAAGTTCAGCAGCTCCTGTGACCACTTCAGCACCACCATCTACTTCAAGCAGTGCACTATCATTGCCTGAACACCTAGCTCCGATAAGGACTTCTCCAGAAGAGAAGATTATGAGTGACCTTCTTGCACTCACCATAGTGTCAAGCCCATCACCTGAACCTGCCTTGCATCATGGTGGTTCCCCAACAAGTTATCATCCACAGCCTCGTTACGTAGACCCAGAACACACAGCTGCGGCACAAAATAGTTACGTCGCTCCTTGGGCTCAGCATCAATCTCAAACTGGACCCATTAAGCATCAGCATCAGCAACAGCAACCACCACCACAATCACAATTTTCTTACAACCCATCTCCTTACCCGCCACCACCATGGGACCCGCAGGACAACACTGAGTCAAACCCTTTCGTGGCATCTTCATCGCAGCATCTTTCCACTTCCAGCTCGCCTCTTAAAGTACCATCCAACATGAGGCCTCTACAGCAATCACAATCTTTTGGCGTACCGCTTCGCAGTGCTGTGTTAAATTCCCCAACAAACAAGAACCTGAAGCAACCGATGTCTGCAGGGTCTCGAAGACCATCTTATGTTCCTTCCAACAAGTTCTTCGATGATCTGCTTGACAGAAATGCGGACGGTACTCTGAAAACGGGCAGCACGGTGATTGGAGGCACGTCCAGCCCATACAAACCGTAGCGATGCCGGTGGAATCAGTTTATGAGAGAACATCTGCCTGTGGTACGTCCAGTTCATACGAGCCAATAAATCACAGCGATACCAGTGGAATCAAAATATGAAAGGCTTGCATTGTTTTGTCTTGATGACTGCTACGATTCCATTTGGTGCGCAAACTTTGTTAACTTGATTGGTTTGATTGATGCTTCTGGGAAACATAAGTAATTTATGCGAAAACAGAGCATGTGAAGTCATCAATCTCTTTTGTTGTGGAATTAAAATTGATTGTGCACTTCAAATAAGATGCCATTGACAGGTTGATGCTATTTGTGCAGCTGATTTCTTATTTCCTTGGACTTGAGAACAGCAGGAAAGAAAAGCTGGTGTGGTCTGAACTCTGAAGGCAGTCATTTCCTTCAGATTATATCACGCTTTCGATCTCCATGAATCCGTTGGGCTGAAGTCGTTACATCCAGCTTCAATATGGCTTTGTTATGCGCTTCAAAATATTCAACTTTTTTTTTGCGGCGTTCAAAATATTCACCTGCATCCCTCTGATCAGGGGCGTAGCTAGGCCCCTGGCTACCAGGGCCGTGTCGGTCCGCTCATTCGTTGACTGTAGCTACAGGATTACTGTTTAGTACTCAAGCGCGTAGCCGCGTGCATTGCACCCACAAAGATTAGAAAAAGAAGCAAATAAAATAAAATATCTGAAATTTTGTGACTTCTATATTGACCAAATTTATTAGGTGCTTGCAAAATTTGATGGTCAAATGACATTGGAGGAGCTCCATACAAAATAGAACATAATTAGTGCATTTGGTCACCAAAATTTGTAAGCATGTGAAACATTTGGTTATGATTGAATTGGTTTGATGCCAACACTTGGCATTGCCAATACTTGGCATTTGGCAATATCAAAACTTGCCAATAATTGGCAACTTCTTTTGAGGTTGGCAAGTAAAATTGGTAACCAACGAAGCACTAGCCAATATTAGGCATTTGTCAAATGTTGGCATGCCAATTTTTGATGTCAAACCAATCACATTCAAAGTTTCAACTTGTTTTCTTCGCTATTTTTTACTGTTCATCATGGGTACATTGCACCCGGGTTTAGCTACAACTTTCCCCTGCTAGAAAATGTAGTTCAAATAATTTATAGTTACCTTTTCTATGCATGTTCTGCCATTTTCATTGCAGGCGCCATCTACCATATGGTCTGACTTTTTTTGTTTTTGAGGAAATACCATTTGGTCTGATGGTCGGTAGGAAGCAGAAATGGGCTTTGTGCTCAGGTGCTCGTAAGTGTACGTCCACAATATATGCACTTTGGTACTGCACAAAATGAACAATTTTCGAATATGCAATAAACATTGTGTTTCATACGTATGAACGTATTCACACACCTATGAACATTTATTTAAATCCATAGACCTCTTTAAAGAAAACCTGAACTTTCAGTGATTGCAACTTTTTGTAGGTAGCTCACCAAGCTGACTGCTTGGACTGCTAGGTAAAAAAAACTGAACTTTCTAGCATAATCTTTTAGTCAGAAAATTTTCTAAATATGCAGTGAACATGTTCTTTTTTTGGGTGGTGAACATGCCTTTTCATACCTATTAAATTTTACATGTACGGGTCCGAACATTTTTTATTTTTCACAGTATTTCCACATTTTATAAATTGATTTTTGAAAATATCATTTGAACCTTTAAGAAAAATATATTTTCCACATTTCTTTGCGAAAAATATATGATATCTTCCTATTATCTATATCATTTTTTTATAATGATTATTAAATTTGTTAAATAAAAATGACCAGCATCTACTGTATATGGGTCGGCCCAGGGGTGCCCAATAGCGCCGTCAAACAGGGGCTCTAGTGATTGAGAAATGGTGACTCGAGGGTGAAACCTTGGCCCTTTGCACAGAGGGCGCTTTGAAATTTGAGTGGGGGCATCTCTGTAGTGAGTGGCATGCTTGAGTCAGTGTTGGCTAGCTACATCAGGCCTTGTTCAGTTACACCTCTTCTCAAGAGGATTGGGATGGATTTTGACTTGTAGGGGATGATATCCACCTCAATCCCTGTCAAATCTCTATCAACCGAACAAGGCCTCAGTCATGTTAGCAGGGTGGTGTAGGATTGGGTTGGTCGTTCAGAACTTGGTAGAAGATGAATATTCCATGAGGTCGATGACATCATATGATGTACACCTAATTAGTTTTCTTTTATTCATGCTCAGACTAGCATTGCATGTGTGTATATGCTGTTAGTATCTTAACTGTTGGAATTATGCCCTAGAGGCAATAATAAATATAGTTATTATTATAATTCCTGTATCAAGATAATCGTTTATTATCCATGCTATAATTGTATTGAATGAAGACTCATTTACATGTGTGGATACATAGACGAAACACTGTCCCTAGCAAGCCTCTAGTTGGCTAGCCAGTTGATCAAAGATAGTCAGTGTCTTATGATTATGAACAAGGTGTTGTTACTTGATAACTGGATCACGTCATTAGAAGAATCACGTGATGGACTAGACCCAAACTAATAGACGTAGCATGTTGATCGTGTCATTTTGTTGCTACTGTTTTCTGCGTGTCAAGTATTTGTTCCTATGACCATGAGATCATATAACTCACTAACACCGGAGGAATACTTTGTGTGTATCAAACATCGCAACGTAACTGGGTGACTATAAAGATGCTCTACAGGTATCTCCGAAGGTGTTCGTTGAGTTAGTATGGATCGAGACTGGGATTTGTCACTCCGTGTGACGGAGAGGTATCTCGGGGCCCACTCGGTAATACAACATCACACACAAGCCTTGCAAGCAATGTGACTTAGTGTAAGTTGCGGGATCTTGTATTACGGAATGAGTAAAGAGACTTGCCGGTAAACGAGATTGAAATAGGTATACGGATACTGACGATCGAATCTTGGGCAAGTAACATACCGAAGGACAAAGGGAATGACATACGGGATTATATGAATCCTTGGCACTGAGGTTCAAACGATAAGATCTTCGTAGAATATGTAGGATCCAATATGGGCATCCAGGTCCCGCTATTGGATATTGACCGAGGAGTCTCTCGGGTCATGTCTACATAGTTCTCGAACCCGCAGGGTCTGCACACTTAAGGTTCGACGTTGTTTTATGCGTATTTGAGTTATATGGTTGGTTACCGAGTGTTGTTCGGAGTCCTGGATGAGATCACAGACGTCACGAGGGTTTCCGGAATGGTCCGGAAACGAAGATTGATATATAGGATGACCTCATTTGATTACCGGAAGGTTTTCGGAGTTACCGGGAATGTACCTGGAATGACGAATGGGTTCCGGGACTTCACCGGGGGGGGGGGGGGGGCAACCCACCCCGGGGAAGCCCATAGGCATTGGGGGTGGCGCACCAGCCCTTAGTGGGCTGGTGGGACAGCCCAAAAGAGCCCTATGCGCCATAGGAAGAAAAATCAAAGAGAAAAGAAAAAAAAGGAGGAGGTGGGAAAAGGGGGAAGGACTCCTCCTTCCAAACCTAGTTGGACTCGGTTTGGAAGGGAGGGCTGCCCCCCTTGGCTCGGCCGAAGCCCTTAGGGGTCCTTGGACCCCAAGGCAAGGCTCCCCCTCTTCCCCCTATATATACGGAGGTTTTAGGGCTGATTTGACACAACTTTGGCACGGCAGCCCGACCACATATCTCCACGGTTTTACCTCTAAATCGCGTTTCTGCGGAGCTCGGGCGGAGCCCTGCTGAGACGAGATCATCACCAACCTCCGGAGCGCCGTCACGCTGCCGGAGAACTCGTCTACCTCTCCGTCTCTCTTGCTGGATCAAGAAGGCCGAGATCATCGTCGAGCTGTACGTGTGCTGAACGCGGAGGTGCCGTCCGTTCGGCACTTGATCGTGGGACTGATCGCGGGACGGTTCGCGGGGCGGACCGAGGGACGTGAGGACGTTCCACTACATCAACCGCGTTCACTAACGCTTCTGCTGTACGCTCTACAAGGGTACGCAGATCACACATCCCCTCTCATAGATGGACATCACCATGATAGGTCTTCGTGTGCGTAGGAAATTTTTTGTTTCCCATGCAACGTTCCCCAACATTAACATGCACAAGTCTCACCTCACCACACATGCCATATCATCCAAGGCCCACCACAACATGCATGACAATTCTTTTATCATCATATCAATCTACTTGTATTCAATATTTTTTTACAATTATACAATGATCAAATATAATATATAATATGTATTTTAGTTATATATTTCATACAACCAAATCTTGTTGAAATATATTACTACTTATTCCCACAACAACATGCCTGGTATCATCTAGTTTAAATAAGGTCACATCTGCAAATACTTGGTGTCGTGATACCTTGGTGTGTGTGCTCGAATTTGAACCTATGCATGTACTCGTGGTTTGGTGGTTGTTTTATATATAAAATGGGACGGAAGTCTTTTTCGATAATAAGGTCACATCGTCGTCTTAAGCCCTTTTTGCTCGTTCCATTCTATCGATTCTATATCCAAGAGGCCTTAGGCTCCCCGGCTGGTTAGGATGGAGGGAAACCGAGCAAAATAACAATATGAGCTCTGTCTCATTAACCCACCACCCCCTCCACCACGACCTCTCACTCCCTCGTGAAAGCCATGAATCCCACATATTGGTGGGTGGGAGGGCCAAGAGGCCTAGTTCCCACAATAGCAGTACTGATATAGGAGCGTTGTCGCTACACTATCCCCTGCCCCCACGTGTGCACCACCAACGTGCCGCCTATCACGCCGCCAGCCACACCGTCATCGCACCTTAGCACCGATGCACCGCCGCCGATGCGCCCGCCGCAACCAGCGCCGAAGCCACCGCGCAGGGAGACGAAAGAACCCCCGCCGTTCACGACGACGACCGGGCTTCGCCCAACCGCGTTCTCAGGCGACGACGAGGGAGGCCCGACGGCGACGGCCAGGGTTCCCTTTCGATCGCACGCGGGGAAACGTGCGCGCGAGAGACAGGAGAGCAGGGCCTGATGCCTCCTATTTAGTGTGTAAGTCAATTATTGTCGCCCCTCCCCGCCCCTCGGCTCGGTACATAATATGGGCAAGCCCAAGGAGCGCATGATCCTTCTTCCGGTTTTAGGAAGGTAACCTTCCCATATCCTTTTTTATTTTTTGTTCATTCTTCCTTTTATTTTTTCCATTTTTGTCTTATTCCTTTTCTGTTTCATTTTTTAATTTTCATTTTCCTTTCTTTATTTCACGAACATCTTCTTAAAATCATGAACATTTATTTGTTCAAATTATCCAATTCAAAAATATTCATCAAATTCAAAACATGTTCATTGAATTCAAAAATTATTTGTTACAAATTTTGTCATCAAATTACAGATTTTTTACTCATATATTTAAAAATGTGCATGAATTTAAAAAATGTTCATCGAGTTCAAAAAATGTTCATCCAATTCAATTTTTGGTCATAAAATTCAAAATTTATTCAACCAATTCAAAAAATATTCATTTGATAATTTTGATAACAATTTTAAATCAGCAAATTTATGAAATTTATAAACATTATTTTGAATTTGCAAACATTTTGTAAAAATTACAACCTTTCATTTTTCAAATTTGTTGACATTTAAGAAAATGCATGAACAATTTTTAATTCATGAACATTTTCATATTTTATTTTTTGAATTTGCAATATATATTTTAAAAGTCATTACCATTTTTTGAAATACCAAATTTGATTTAAAGAAGGAAGAAATAAGCAGCTGTAAAGAAAGAAATGAAAAAGAAAAAAAAGAACAATTCCCCCCCCCCCTCCCCCCCGGCCACACATGGGCCGTCCCAAAAGGTCGCTCGGGGAGCAGAGGGTGCACGTTTCATAACTTCTCATGGAACGACGTTGTGAATAGGAGCTCCCATCTATATAGAGTCCAATTTCGCTAAAAAAAATCTATATAGAGTCCAATTTTATTTCTCCTCCTCAAAAAAAGAAGGACCCAAACATGAACATTAGATTTTTAGGAGTGACAAATCAAATGTTTTTCATGGCAAAATTTATTTGTTGGGGATGGCTTGTTAAGTTGGGAAGGTTGGCAAATCTATCTTAGAATATGTTTTCCATAAAAAATTACCGTGATTTCAAACTAAATTTGCGATCACAGCATGAATATAAATTGCCATGAAAGATGTCCGATTGTCCATGCCTACAAATTTAACGTCAAATTGAAGGTTAGTATTGAAAGAATCAAGGAATCTAGGAAAAAGAATCAAGCAATCTATATATTGAAAGTTCGCATTTTCGAATTGCTTGAGTTTTTTTAATCCTCTTGTGAAAAGCACATGACTCTATTATAAAAGTTCATCAGATCATATACCACCGTTCAATAATTAATCTATTTGAAAAGCCTGGTCACTCACATCAGGCCTTGTTCAGTTGCAATGGATTTGAAGGGGATTGGAGTGGATTGGGGAGGATTAAATTCCCTGTAAGTCAAAATTCACCTCAATCCCCTCCAATCCTCTCAAATCCCCTTGTGATGGGGATTAACCGAACAAGCCCTCAATGGGATGTACGTAGACAAGTCATACATGGAACTTTAACGTGTTGTGCCCCTTTTCACATCGTATCAAAAGAGATCCCAAATGATAACGTCCACAAGTATGACATACTTCGTTCACACGTGTTGATCATGTTGATTCAGTTTTGCACGAATCTTAATACCGTTCGATGACTTCTGTGTGTTATATAGGCATCATCATGTGTGTGTGCGTTGAAGAGTTCGTCCACATGATCCGCAGCGCACGGTTGTCAGCTACACCGTGTGGGTGAACTAGTTTCCGCTCACACAGTCAACATCTAGTCCGCATGCGTGTGGGTGAACTGCTCTTCGTCCACACGACGCTCGTACACTGTTAGATGACAACTGCGGTTACGCGTGCGTGGCAACTAGATAAACACACGTTGCAACTATGATTCGTTACTAGACGGCAACTATAGTTGTGCGTACATTGCAATTAGGTAACCACACATTGCAGCTATGATTAACCACACATGACAACTATGATTGGATCACATGTGGCAACTAGTTAATCGCATATAACAACTATTGTTTGACCACATATGACAAGTAGTTAATCACACATGGTAACTTTGTTTCATTATACGCGGCAACTACCGTTAATTAGACATGGCGACTATAATTTGTTGAATGGAATCGAGAAACAAACGAGAGAGACAACAAAATGATTCAACTGTATCATTTTCATTGATGATGATGTCTTATATAGGATTACAAAGGGTGCCTCCAAGGGGTGTCTCTACAAAGGGACATGAGCAACCGACATGCCAAAAGTAACTGCCTTGGTAATTAAGAAAATCAAGGATTAACATAATTATTTAATCATAACACTCCCCCTAATCCATGCTTGTTTGTGTAAGCATCATCATCTTGAAAAAGCTCCTCTAAAAACCCAGTGGGAAAAATATGAGGAGATAGGTGTTTGATATGTTGCTAAAACTCCTTCAAACCCAGTGGAAAAAATAAGGAGAAAAATGATGCAACATATAATGGTTATTGCCACTTTTAACTCAACACGAGAAAACTCATAGAATTAAGAGGTCAATAAATATGCTGTATATATTTTCCTAAAAACCTCGATGAGGAAAACTGAAAGTATGACATATGATCTCATGTTGATATTACCTCATTAAAAACCTTTATGAGAGCCTGTATAGTAAACTCATGAAGGGAAAAAGAGTATAATATGATGCATTAAACAGGAATAATTCAGGAAGATGCTCCCCCCTGATTCTTGCAAAATTCGAAGTCGTCGCATACCAATTCCATGAACACATTTCTGAAACATAAAAGTTGGTAGAGACCTGATGAACAAATCAGTCACATGATTTGACTTGCAATATATGAAATATAGTGATATTGTTTACTATGTAGCATGTTTGCATCCGGGCAACACAAGAAACATTATCGTTGAGATAATGGTTGGTGGATGTAGCCATGAGGTCTGTTTCGAAGACTCTTCATGAGATGACTACCACACCTACTAGGAACACTAAGCTTGTCTATGATCTGACATAGTGGGGATCTGATCAATATATCCAATAGTATTGGTGTTCAGATTTTTCTGAAACTTGAAAAACCAGGACAAGATGTTTGATGCCTTTGGAGATATCGATAGATATTCTTGAGTCTCAACCAATTTTGTTTGATGGATCCAATGGCATTACGAAACGTTGAGCCCCAATATCTTATTTCCATCATCTCTTGGTCTAAATAGATCTTTCTCTACGTCCAAAGAATGAACTACCATGAGAGTTATGGATGGGTAAGATTTGTCCACAATGAATTTCTCCAATATATTTTGGATATAGGCAACATAGTATACCAAATGTATGAATGAAGGTGCTCAAGTTGTAGTAACGAGCAATATTTTGGTTTACCCAAATCCTTCATTTTAAACTCCATCATTTAGATGACTACATGTGTCGTCATTGCAGACACACAAGCATGGATAATCATCATTGTAGGAGTAGTCCTTGTGTATGAGGAACTCACTACGTCGGTTGTACCATATGTACCGACAACAATAAGTCGTATGGTGACTTACTGATTTTTACACAATGTATGTTGCATTTTGCATTTCGATTCAGAAGTGAGATTCCATCGGGAATCAATCATATATGTCTGAATCTAGTGATCCACATGGATATGTGCTCACTACATCTATTAACTGCACAGATAAATGATTTTGTACTACCAATGATATAAGTTATCGGAAAAAGATTCCACCTCTGGAGAATAGTCGGGTATCTGCGTGAACCCTTGTGCTACAATACTTGCTCTTTGTTTCACCACCACATTGTTCTCAATTCTGTTTTCAGAAGAAAACTGGTGTAGGTATTGCGTATCAATACCTTTCCATTGTTGAGCAAGATTATTTCTACCTAGATTATACCCTTTGCTTGAGTTCAATCCGAGTGTTGTTCACACTTTGCCATGGCCATGGTCTTTGGATCCGAATCATGTGAAAGGTTTTGCAATCTAGTTGAGAAACATATGTCAACAATTGTAGACTTCCGGTTATATGATTCTCTAGAATCTATATATCAGTATATAGTTGATGGAAATATCATTACCCATGGTGATTGCTCGCGATTTCCCAATGCGACTAAGTCGGGTATTCTGATGTCCCAATCATTGTGTGCACTATGACCTGGGTTGGTGGAGGTTTCCTATCCGTCGGGTATACTACCCATTAGGTGTCTGTCAACGTGAAGTTGACTTGATTTACTGATTCACGGGCCTTGATATCCTTGCTTGCAGGAAGATGAATCCTGATGTACTTTTGCCATACATCTCCCCTGTTGCATCGAACGGGGACTGGAGTGGTTTTTGTTGGTACCTCCACTCTTTCAGGCGTACTTTGCCAGGATTGTAAGATTGTGTGACACCTTTATATTCAGTAAATGAATCTGGCAGGTTATTTGCAATGTGTTGCAAACCTTCCGAACGCATGGTTCAGTTCTTTGAGTACGTAGATTTGAGGCAGAAATGTGTTGAACATTCCACTATTTCCTGGCATTCTTTATGGTACTTGAAATCTCCCCGTGATGCCTGGAAATATTCCTCATGAATCAGCATACTTGCCTTAAATAACTCCCCATGCAAGGGGTTGGAGGTATTGACGGAAATACAGTTATTCCTCACATAGATCCCAACTATATGTTGAGGGGCCAATGATGTATGTGGGGTGGTGATAACGGTATACAACCGAATTACCGCAGATGGGAAATACTCGATAGATTTCCACGTACCAAAGATAGAGGGGGAATGATATTATGCAGTTTTGTCATGAGCGTGTAAAACTACATGACTCCAACGTAAAGTCGATAAGTTGCAATTCCAAAGTAAAGATAATGCAATGAGCTTAATTCTTTGGATAAAGGATTCTACCAAATCATTTTGAGTCTAGACATTAGGACAAATTGCAAACTTCAATCCAAGGACCATAGAAAAGGCACTCAAGGAGAATTTTGCAATGTTATCCATTCGATTTGCTTGAAATCGATGTCAGGATAATGAACCAATGGTTTCATGTGGATAAATCACACTTGATACAATCGTATAGATATGTCTTTTAGAACCATGGAATACCTGAATGGTCTAGTCAATGGATGGGAAGAGCCACTTACCTCGACTTGATGCATTTAAGGAGTCTGAGTGGTTCAGCGTAGACTTTAAGGTGCGCGAGCCTTAAAATTAGCTTCCCTGTGTCACATGTAGTGCACAAAAAATCCAAATATTGTTAGAATTGAGCATCATAATAATCATAAACTATTGGAATTATTGATATTTTCGCTTTCAACCCAATGTCCCGATGACCAAGGCGAGAATGCCAAGTTGTCATGTACAAGACACTGTGGAAAACTATCTTGTACGCAACATGTGATACGGGTTTTGTAGTATCTGTAATCCAATCCCGATGATACATAGAGAATGTGCCAACCATATCCATTGCATATGATAAAGAGAAGTTAGTCCTCTTTGTTGTCATCATAAGTTTCACTATGGAGACTATTTTGACGGATACCTCTATAGTTTAGTAAGGTACGAGTTAAACCAGTAATCAATAAAGCATCATGGCGTTACTCGAGTACCTAGAGGGATAGTAAATATGACTCAAGTTGAGCCAACAAATACCTCATCGCGTCTAGCGATTTTAAAATATCTCCTTTCTCTCAACGAGAGTGAAAACATTGGACTTCCATGAATATAGAGTTGTTGGAAATATGCCCTAGAGGCAATAATAAATTAGTTATTATTATATTTCTTAGTTCATGATAATCGTTTATTATCCATGCTATAATTGTATTGATTGGAAACACAATACTTGTGTGGATACATAGACAAAACACTGTCCCTAGTAAGCCTCTAGTTGACTAGCTCGTTGATCAAAGATGGTCAAGGTTTCCTGGTCATAGGCAAGTGTTGTCACTTGATAACGGGATCACATCATTAGGAGAATCATGTGATGGACTAGACCCAAACTAATAGACGTAGCATGTTGATCGTGTCATTTTGTTGCTACTGTTTTCTGCGCGTCAAGTATTTATTCCTATGACCATGAGATCATATAACTCACTGACACCGGAGGAATGCTTTGTGTGTATCAAACGTCGCAACGTAACTGGATGACTATAAAGATGCTCTACAGGTATCTCCGAAGGTGTTAGTTGAGTTAGTATGGATCAAGACTGGGATTTGTCACTCCGTGTGACGGAGAGGTATCTCGGGGCCCACTCGGTAATACAACATCACACACAAGCCTTGCAAGCAATGTAACTTAGTGTAAGTTGCGGGATCTTGTATTACGGAACGGGTAAAGAGACTTGCCGGTAAACGAGATTGAAATAGGTATGCGGATACTGACGATCGAATCTCGGGCAAGTAACATACCGAAGGACAAAGGGAATGACATACGGGATTATACGAATCCTTGGCACTGAGGTTCAAACGACAAGATCTTCGTAGAATATGTAGGATCCAATATGGGCATCCAGGTCCCGCTATTGGATATTGACCAAGGAGTCTCTCGGGTCATGTCTACATAGTTCTCGAACCCGCAGGGTCTGCACACTTAAGGTTCGACGTTGTTTTATGCGTATTTGAGTTAAATGGTTGGTTACCGAATGTTGTTCGGAGTCCCGGATGAGATCACGGACGTCACGAGGGTTTCCGGAATGGTCCGGAAACGAAGATTGATATATAGGATGACCTCATTTGATTACCGGAAGGTTTTCGGAGTTACCGGGAATGTACCGGGAATGACGAATGGGTTCCGGGAGTTCACCGGGGGGGGGGGGGGCAACCCACCCCGGGGAATCCCATAGGCTTTGGGGAGACACACCAGCCCTTAGTGGGCTGGTGGGACAGCCCCAAGGGGGCCTATGCGCCAAGAAAAGAAAATCAAAGGAAAAGGAAAAAAAAGAGGGAGGAAGTGGGAAGGGAGGGGGACTCCTCCCACCAAACCAAGTCCAACTCGGTTTGGGGGGGGGAGTCCTCCCCCCCTTGGCTCGGCCGACCCCTTGAGGGTCCCTTGGACCCCAAGGCAAGGTCCCCCTCCCTCCTCCTATATATATGGGGCTTTTAGGGCAGATTTGAGACGACTTTCTCACGGCTGCCCGACCACATACCTCCATAGTTTTTCCTCTAGATCGCGTTTCTGCGGAGCTCGGGCGGAGCCCTGCTGAGACAAGGTCATCACCAACCTCCGGAGCGCCGTCACGCTGCCGGAGAACTCTTCTACCTCTCCGTCTCTCTTGCTGGATCAAGAAGGCCGAGATCAACGTCGAGCTGTACGTGTGCTGAACGCGGAGGTGCCGTCCGTTCGGTACTAGATCGTGGGACTGATCGCGGGATTGTTCGCGGGGCGGATCGAGGGACGTGAGGACGTTCCACTACATCAACCGCGTTCTCTAACGCTTCTGCTGTACGATCTACAAGGGTACGTAGATCACTCATCCCCTCTCGTAGATGGACATCACCATGATAGGTCTTCGTGCGCGTAGGAAAATTTTTGTTTCCCATGCGACGTTCCCCAACAGTGGCATCATGAGCTAGGTTCATGCGTAGATGTCTTCTCGAGTAGAACACAAAAGGTTTTGTGGGCGGTGATGTGCGTTTTGCTGCCCTCCTTAGTCTTTTCTTGATTCCGCGGTATTGTTGGATTGAAGCGGCTTGGACCGACATTACTCGTACGCTTACGAGAGACTGGTTTCATCGTTACGAGTAACCCCCTTTGCTCAAAGATGACTGGCAAGTGACGGTTTCTCCAACTTTAGTTGAATCGGATTTGACCGAGGAGGTCCTTGGATGAGGTTAAATAGCAACTCATAGATCTCCGTTGTGGTGTTTGCGTAAGTAAGATGCGATCCTACTAGTTACCCTTGGTCACCACGTAAAACATGCAACAACAAAATTAGAGGACGTCTAAGTTGTTTTTGCAGGGTATGATTGTGATGTGATATGGCCAACGATGTGATGTGATATATTGGATGTATGAGATGATCATGTTGTAATAGAAATATCGACTTGCACGTCGATGGTACGGCAACCGGCAGGAGCCATAGGGTTGTCTTTATACTAACATATGTGCTTGCAGATGCGTTTACTATTTTGCTAGGATGTAGTTTTAGTAGTAATAGCATAAGTAGCACGACAACCCCGATGGCAACACGTTGATGGATGATCATGGTGTGGCGCCGGTGACAAGAAGATCGTGCCGGTGCTTTGGTGATGGAGATCAAGAAGCACGTGGTGATGGCCATATCATGTCACTTATGAATTGCATGTGATGTTAATCCTTTTATGCACCTTATTTTGCTTAGAAGGACGGTAGCATTATGAGGTGATCTCTCACTAAAATTTCAAGACGAAATTGTGTTCTCCCCGACTGTGCACCGTTGCTACAGTTCGTCGTTTCGAGACACCACGTGATGATCGGGTGTGATAGACTCAACGTTCACATACAATGGGTGCAAAACAGTTGCGCACGCGGAACACTCAGGTTAAGCTTGACGAGCCTAGCATGTGCAGACATGGCCTCGGAACACATGAGACCGAAAGGTCGACCATGAATCATATAGTTGATATGATTAGCATAGGGATGCTTACCACTGAAACTATACTCAACTCACGTGATGATCGGACTTGGGATAGTGTAAGTGGATCATGAACCACTCAAATGACTAGAGAGATGTACTTTTTGAGTGGGAGTTCTTACGTAATAGGATTAATTGGACTAATTGTCATGAACATAGTCTAAATGGTCTTTGCGAATTACGATGTAGCTTGCGCTATAGCTCTACTGTTTTTATATGTTCCTAGAGAAAATTTAGTTGAAAATTGATAGTAGCAAAACTTTGCAGACTGGGTTTGTAAAACCGAGGATTGTCCTCGTTGCTGCGCAGAAAGGATTATGTCCTTAATGCACCACTCGGTGTGCTGCACCTCGAGCGTCGTCTGTGGATGCTATGAACATCCGACATACACGTTTCTGATGACTACACGATAGTTCAGTGTAAAAATACTTAATGGCTTAGAAGCAAGGCGCCGAAAACGTTGTAAAACGTCACGGAACATAAGTGATGTTCTAAAGAGATGAAATTGTGATTTCATGCTTGTGCCCTTGTTAAGAGGTACGAGACCTCCGACAAGATTCTTTGTCCACAACGTAAAGGAGAAAGGCTCAATCGTTGAGCGTGTACTCAGATTGTCTGAGTACGACAATCGCTTGAATCAAGTGGGAGTTAATCTTCCAGATAAGATAGTGATAGTTCTCCAAAGTCACTGCCACCAAGCTGTGAGAGCTTCGTGATGAACTATAACATATCAAGGATAGATACAATGATCCTTGAGCCATTCGCGATGTTTGACACTGCGAAAGTAGAAATCAAGAAGGAGCATCAACAGTTGATGGTTTGTAAAACCACTAAGTTTCAAGAAAGGCAAGGGCTAGAAGGGATACTTCGTGAAACGGCAAAACAGTTGCTGCACTAATGAAGAGACCCAAGATTAAAACCCAAACCCGAGACTAAGTGCTTTTGTGATGAGGGGAACAGTCACTGAGGCGGAGCAACTCTAGATACTTGGTAGATAAGAAGGCTGGCAAAAGTCGAAAGAAGTATATTTGATATACATGATGTTGATGTGTACTTTACTAGTACTCCTAGTAGCATGAGGGTATTGGATACCGGTTCGGTTGCTAAGTGATTAGTAACACGAAATGAAAGCTACGGCATAAACGGAGACTAGCTAAAGGCGAGGTGACGATACGTGTTGGAAGTGTTTCCAAGGTTGATATGATCAAACGTCGCACGCTCCCTCTACCATCGGGATTGGTGTTAAACCTAAATAATTGTTATTTGGTGCTTGCGTTAAGCATGAACATGATTGGATCGTGTTTATTGCAATACGATTATTCATTTAAAGAGAATAATGGTTATTCTATTTTCTTGAATAATCACCTTCAATGGTTTATTGAATCTCGATCGTAGTGTTACACATGTTCATAATATTGGTGCCAAAAGATATGAGTTAATGATGATAGTACCACTTACTTGTGGCACTGCCGCTTGAGTCATGTTAGTATAAATTGCATGAAGAGGCTCCATGCTGATGGATCTTTATACTCACCTGATTTCGAATCACTAGTGACATGCAAATCATACCACATGAGCAAGGCCTTGTTTTCATTGAGATGAAATAAGATAGTAACTTGTTGGAAGTGATACATTTTGATGTATGCAGTCCAATGGGTACTGAGGCACGCAGTGGATATCATTATGTTCTTACTTCACTGACGATTTGAGTAGATACAAGAGTATTTACTTAATGAATCACAAGTCTGAAATGTTGAAAAGTTCAATTCCGTTTCAGAGTGAAGTTCGTCGTAACAAGAGGATAAACTGTCTACGATATGATCATAGAAATGAATATCTGAGTTACGAGTTTTGGTACGTAGTTAAGACAATGTGGAAATTGTTTCGCAGTTCATGCCACCTGGAACATCATAGTGTGATGATGTGTCTGAACGTCATAGCCACGCACTATTTGGTATGGTGCATACTATGATGTCTCTTATCAAATTACCACTATCGTTTATGGGTTATGCGTTAGAGACAACCGCACTCACTTTAAATAGGGCACCGCGTATTTCCGTTGAGATGACACAGTATAGACTGAGGTTTAGAGAAATCTAAACTGTCGTTTCTTGAAAGTTTGGGGTTTCGACACTTATGTGAAAAAGTTTCAGTCTGATAAGCTCGAACCCAAAGCGGATAAATGCATCTTCATAGGATATCCAAAACAGTTGGGTACATCTCCTATCTCAGATCCGAAAGCAAGGTGTTTGTTTCTAGAAATGGATCCTTTCTCGAGGAAAGGTTTCTCTCGAAAGAATTGAGTGGGAGGGTAGTAGAAGTTAATGAGGTTATTGAACCATCACTTCAACCAGTGTGTAGCAGGTCGCAAGAAGTTGTTCCTGTGGCGCCTGCACCAATTGAAGTGGAAGCTGATGATGGTGATCATTGAGCTTCGAATCAAGTTACTACAAACCTCGTAGGTCGACAAGGTCGCGTACTGCTGCAGAGTAGTACGATAACCCTGTCTTGGAGGTCATGTTGTTGAGCAACAGTGAACCTACGAGTTATGGAGAAAGCGATGGTGGGCCCAGATTCCGACAAATGGCTGGAAGCCATGAAATCCGAGAGAGGATCCATGGATGAAAACAAAGTGTAGACTTTGGAAGAATTACTTGATGGTCATAGGACTATTGAGTAAAGATGGATCTTTAAAGGAAAACAGACGATGATGGTGATAAGTCACTATTAAGAAAAGCTCGACTTGTCGCAAAGATGTTTTCGACAAGATCAAACAGTTGACTATGATGAGACTTTCTCACTCGTAGCGATGCTAAAGGTCTGTTAGAATTATGTTAGTTGTTGATGCATTATTTATGAAATATTGCACATAGGATGTCAAAACATTGTTTCCTCGACGGTATCCTTGAGCAAACATTGTATGTGATACAACCAGGAGGTTTTGTCGATCCTAAAGATACTAGCAAGTATGCAAGCTCCAGCGATCCTTCAATGGACTGGTGCAAGCATCTCGGAGTTGGAATATATATACTTTGATGAGATGATCAAAGATTTTGGGTTTGTACAAGGTTTATGAGAAACTTGTATTTCCAAAGAAGTGAGTGGGAGCACTATAGAATTTCTGATAAGTATATGTGGTTGACATATTGTGGATCAGAAGTAATGTAGAATTTCTGTAAAGCATACAAGGTTGTTTGAAAGGAGTTTTTCAAAGGAATACCTAGATTGCGCTACTTGAACGTTGAGCATCAAAGATCTATGGAGATAGATCGAAAGCGCTTAATGGAAGTTTCAACAAGATGCATGCCTTGACAAGTTTTTGAAGGAGTTCAAAATAGATCAGCAAGGAAGGAGTTCTTGGTTGCGTTGTGAGGTGTGAATTTGAGTAAGACTCAAAACCCGACCCCGGCAGAATAAAGAGAATAGACGAATGTCGTCTTCTATGCCTTAGCCGTAGAATCTAATGTATGCCATGCTGTGTACCGCACCTGATGTGTGCCTTGACTCAAAAGTATGTTGAGAAGTACAGAGAGTGATCCATGATTGAATCACTAGCAGCGGTCAAAATTTATCCTTAGTAACTAATGGACTAAGGAATTTTTCTCGATTATGGAGGTGGTTAAAGAGTTCGTCGTAAAGGGTTACGTCGATGCAAGCTTTGACACTAATCCGAATAACTATGAGTAGTGAAACGGATTCGTATAGTAGAGTAGATATTTGGAGCATTTTCGAATAGCACTTAGTAGTAGCATCTATAAAATGACATAAAGATTTGTAAAGAATGCACGGATCTGAAAGTTTCAGAACCGTTGACTAAAACCTCTCTCACGAGCAAGACGTGATCAGACCCCATAACTATATGGGTGTTGGATTCGTTGGAATCACATGGTGATGTGAACTAGATTATTGACTCTAGTGCAAGTGGGAGACTGTTGGAAATATGCCTTAGAGGCCATAATAAATTAGTTATTATTATATTTCTTAGTTCATGATAATCGTTTATTATCCATGCTATAATTGTATTGATTGGAAACACAATACTTGTGTGGATACATAGACAAAACACTGTCCCTAGTAAGCCTCTAGTTGACTAGCTCGTTGATCAAAGATGGTCAAGGTTTCCTGGTCATAGGCAAGTGTTGTCACTTGATAACGGGATCACATCATTAGGAGAATCATGTGATGGACTTGACCCAAACTAATAGACGTAGCATGTTGATCGTGTCATTTTGTTGCTACTGTTTTCTGCGCGTCAAGTATTTATTCCTATGACCATGAGATCATATAACTCACTGACACCGGAGGAATGCTTTGTGTGTATCAAACGTCGCAACGTAACTAGGTGACTATAAAGATGCTCTACAGGTATCTCCGAAGGTGTTAGTTGAGTTAGTATGGATCAAGACTGGGATTTGTCACTCCGTGTGACGGAGAGGTATCTCGGGGCCCACTCGGTAATACAACATCACACACAAGCCTTGCAAGCAATGTAACTTAGTGTAAGTTGCGGGATCTTGTATTACGGAACGAGTAAAGAGACTTGCCGGTAAACGAGATTGAAATAGGTATGCGGATACTGACGATCGAATCTCGGGCAAGTAACATACCGAAGGACAAAGGGAATGACATACGGGATTATACGAATCCTTGGCACTGAGGTTCAAACGACAAGATCTTCGTAGAATATGTAGGATCCAATATGGGCATTCAGGTCCCGCTATTGGATATTGACCAAGGAGTCTCTCGGGTCATGTCTACATAGTTCTCGAACCCGCAGGGTCTGCACACTTAAGGTTCGACGTTGTTTTATGCGTATTTGAGTTATATGGTTGGTTACCGAATGTTGTTCGGAGTCCCGGATGAGATCACGGATGTCACGAGGGTTTCCGGAATGGTCCGGAAACGAAGATTGATATATAGGATGACCTCATTTGATTACCGGAAGGTTTTCAGAGTTACCGGGAATGTACCGGGAATGACGAATGGGTTCCGGGAGTTCACCGGGGGGGGGGGGGTGGCAACCCACCCCGGGGAAGCCCATAGGCTTTGGGGAGACACACCAGCCCTTAGTGGGCTGGTGGGACAGCCCCAAGGGGGCCTATGCGCCAAGGAAAGAAAATCAAAGGAAAAGGAAAAAAAAAGAGGGAGGAAGTGGGAAGGGAGGGGGACTCCTCCCACCAAACCAAGTCCAACTCGGTTTGGGGGGGGGAGTCCTCCCCCCCTTGGCTCGGCCGACCCCTTGAGGGTCCCTTGGACCCCAAGGCAAGGCCCCCCTCCCTCCTCCTATATATATGGGGCTTTTAGGGCAGATTTGAGACGACTTTCTCACGGCTGCCCGACCACATACCTCCATAGTTTTTCCTCTAGATCGCGTTTCTGCGGAGCTCGGGCGGAGCCCTGCTGAGATAAGGTCATCACCAACCTCCGGAGCGCCGTCACGCTGCCGGAGAACTCTTCTACCTCTCCGTCTCTCTTGCTGGATCAAGAAGGCCGAGATCAACGTCGAGCTGTACGTGTGCTGAACGCGGAGGTGCCGTCCGTTCGGTACTAGATCGTGGGACTGATCGCGGGATTGTTCGCGGGGCGGATCGAGGGACGTGAGGACGTTCCACTACATCAACCGCGTTCTCTAACGCTTCTGCTGTACGATCTACAAGGGTACGTAGATCACTCATCCCCTCTCGTAGATGGACATCACCATGATAGGTCTTCGTGCGCGTAGGAAATTTTTTGTTTCCCATGCGACGTTCCCCAACAAGAGTTTGTGGTACATATGTCCACAAGGCACATATCATCTTTCATTGGATTGACTCCCATAGAAATCTATATATAGACATGAAGACTCTCAATATGAAAATCACCTTCAGATATATATAATACATATAAATGTATTTGTACCAAAGTGCTGATACAATATATTGTGATATACAATATATGATGACAACAATAACCATGTTCTTATTAGAACATCATAAATGGACATAAATAAATAGATCACTAAGGAGACTAAGGGACTAAATGCATAGTCTCCAAACATGTTGGTTGAAGCATATTCAACCATCATGCTCTCCATGCTCACACGGTCCCGTGATAGCTTGATGGTGTCAAGTTGAGGGTTTGAAGTGAGTTTCAAACCATTACCCTTGAGGTCCTTTGCGTCCTGAAGGCATGGCTTGGATTGCATGCGCTATCCAATGGGATGCAATATTGATCTTGATGTCCATTACCTGCTTAAGTAAGTTGTGGCCATTGAGGGCAAGAGCCTCCAATTGTTAGCCATCGACTACCTACAGGGGAAAATCAGAGATGATTAATTTAGCAGTAGTAAATTTAAAACCATCATGGTTTGTAACAAATAATGCATAAATTTGACTCAAGTGTATAACTTGAAAATGCTCAACCTTTGTGGGAACATAACACGTTGAAGATCATATAGATCTCAAAGTAATAGGCTGCAAAATCCGACAATGTCAGTAGATGCACAAGGTTCTATTACCTTGTGTATGTCACAATTTCATTATTAGGAAAAACACGTTGGAGGTAATCGTTTGTCGAGATTGACAAAACGCATGCCTCTCCGTAAGAGTGATAGTCTGCACATGGGCAGTAGATCGAACTCATTACCTAGTATTTTCCTAATATAATGGGGGAGATGTAATTGTCAAAAATTTACAAGTCTGTTGTGTGGGAGAAATCAATCTCGACCGCTAAGACATGTTCATGAAAAATGGTGATGTGGTAAACACATAGAACATATCATCTCTTGTGCGGGAGAAATAAATCTCGACCGCTAAGACATGTTCATGAAAAATGTCAATGTGGTAAACACATAGAACGTATCACCTCCGGTGGAAAATCGGTAAATCATGACTTAGTAAAATGTGTGAATCTCAAATTGTTAAGGATGGCACCTTGAAGATAATCTTCAAAATGGAGTAGATCTTGTAGCAATAGAAAGTCTAATCTGATGAAATCAGTAGATACTCACTCCTAATGTCTTATGTCATGACTTAGTAAAATGTGTGGGGGAGAGCACTTTGTAAAGCAATTATAATGTCGATGCGACAAAATGTAGGCTTTATCAGTTGTCAATGATAACCTACGTAGGCAGTAGATCCATATAACTACTTGTGATCACAAGCATCAATTTGAAGAAATCACCTTGAATTTTGCATACGTATTTACAAGAAATTGAAAATCTCAATTGCAAAAAAAAAACCCGTATTAATCTCGACATGTAGCGAACATGGAGATACATACATTCCAGAATACATTGTACTCAACAGAAATACATTACTATTGTAATGAATAGTAATGATGTTGCAAACTTGACGCTCAAGTGAAAAACTTGAATTGTATAGACCTCAAATTAAATGAGATGATCTTATATCAAGTTGCAAGATAATTCAGCAAAGTGAATTAATATTTTGCGAGAGAAAATTAATCTCGATCAAATGAGATTGTTTGGCGAAGAAAAATATATTTTCTCAATCGCAAATCGATATTGTTGTGCGAGAAAAACTTAATCTCAATCTTTCCCTAATAATAAAGCACGTACTGCTTCTGTCGTACGTCGCCGTGGTAGTTTTACAAAAAAGCCCTCAAGGTTTTAGATGTTCAACCCGCAGTCTCTGTTTAAGTGGCACTCTAGAAAAACGTTTCGTTTTTGCGTAAAAACCATTGCAATTGTTAGAAATTATGCCTGCAACCCTTATCCCCAACCCCGAGCTCCTCCTCCCGCGCGCCTCCCTCGTGCGTCGTCCAGCGTCCATCGCCGCCGCCGCCGCCGCCGATTCCCAGGTCACGTCGCCGCTCCCCTGCCTTATCTCTTTCCTCTCTTTCTCTCCCTCTCTAATCTCATTTTCTCTCCTTCTCTCGAGGAGCTCAGCGCGCCACGAGATCTCCGTCGGCCAGATCCGGTGCCTCCCTCCCGGATCCGCGCGCCATCCACCTTCTCTATCCGATCCGGCACCACCCAACCCGCCATGACCTCCACGAGGGTGCCCGCTGAGATCTTGTGCGTCCTCCTCGTCGATGCGCCATCTTCGCATGAGGACTTGGTACTATCCCTCCCGATTCAGGTTTGTTGACATTTTATCTTTGATGTCAGGGTTCAGTTGAAGGCTTGTGAAGATGGGTTGGGGGATGTCCCGGTTGATTGCTCACTGCGGCGTATTTCGCTCATGGACTGGGCTTAAAGTAGATAGCTCAATATTTACCCCAGTGAAAACCAAAAGCTCCCCGTGTGGTGCCACACGAGCGACCACTGCTCCGCTGTTGCTTGCTTCTCCTATAGTGTGGGCTTTTTGTTATGGGTAAGTTTAGCAAATTTCTCTAATTCACTATCCCATGTTTCAAAGGAGTTCCAATAGATTAGAACTGCCTGAGAAGAGCCAGCAGAAAAAAAAGTGAAGTATCATCACTTGGTCGTAAGAGAGCCATGAAAGATACATTGACTAAACGACCTGACAAGAAGCTTACTCACAGAGTTCGTAAAAAAAGAACAAAAGGTATCTGGCTAAAATAACAACAGCACCCAAATAACCAAGCATCGGTTGTACATGATATGGGCTTTTATGTCTTTTATTTTTTGCCTTTATTATTTCAGAAGCAAAAAGTTTACTGAAAAACCTGATCATGAGATTGATCACATGAAGCTAAGTGTGATGCATCTCAGGTTGTTACAAGAGGCTAGAGAGCGTATTAAGGTGAGATGTGTTGAGACACAGCTGGTGGTTCTGTTTATGAAACATTATTGTGATGTTGTTTCATGATTTTGTTTTGGTTTTTCCTAGAGTAAAACAATGCCGTCAGGACCATCATCATCCTCTAATCAAAGGTGTGCTCTTTTTTCACTTCATATGTTCATGCATGGATATTTTCTCTATCTCATGTTTGACTGTTATTTCTTATTTTTTATCGAGCTATATTCACCTAAAGTGTAGTAAAATAACCATTCATTGACAATAATGCTACAGACTGATTTGCAAGCTATTTTATCATGGAGATACTTTACTGTTTCAAATTGGTCTTTTGAACTTGCATGCTGCTGCAGTTGTTTGCTCTAGCATATAAGTTTGTATTCTTATATTTAATGGGCTGGTGTACTGCTTCAATCACATTTTCTACTGATTTTTCGTATGTCATGTTCTTTGTTGATAACTTTTCACATCAGCTCCCAGTTTGGAGACACATCTGCTGCCTTGAGGTGGATAAACTGTTGAGCTATTGTAGGTGTGCTGATGTGCATTTCTGTCCTGTGGTTATTCTTAGCATTTCTGATTTATCTTTTGATATCTGTCAGAGTTAAACTGCCTCCCATTATAGGATAAATTTAATGACGTATGACATTCCTCACTATTTGCCATCATATATGGGTCAAGATATACCCATATGTGCGACTACAAGGTGTCCCGTGGTTCTTCTAGCATTCTAATTTATGTTTTCATATCTATCAAAATATAACTGCCTCTCATACATTATAGGCTAAATTTAATATATGACAATCTTCAGTAAATTGCCATCATATTAAGGTCAAGATATACCCTCATGCGTGAATACAAGGTTTGCGCATACATAACGAATATTACAAATGTAATTGTAATGTCATCTACTGTCTGAAGAGCCGTTTGGCCTCATTTAGACTTAGGACTAAAAATGAAGCTTGATCAGGAGCTGTGAGGCCAGTTAATTTGTTTGTTTAGCTCATATTCATTATTAATTTACAGCGGTTTATACAATTGGGTTATGAATACAAAATTGTGTGTATTGAGCTCTTAATACATAGAAAAAAGCCAAAGAAAGAGAGTGAGCAAGTTCGTCAAATGTAGAGGACACACCTTTCTCCTCCTGCGCATAGATGTTAATTTTTTGGTTGGATGTGGTGGGCAGTTGATGAATTACCTCATAAAGTGTTCGCGTGTTTATCTAACAATCGTATATCAACTACACATAAGGCGGTTAAAAATCTTCACGCACTCAACACTCATTATAATAATGAGTGTTCAATATGTAATTTTCTTACTCCCGTTGCAACGCACGGGCCCTTTTGCTAGTCGCAAATAATAGATGTAGTTAATCTCAACATGTAAGAAACATAGAAATATATTACATCACATTTATGATCTGGAATACATTGTATTCAACAGAATACAATACTAAAATAATAGTACTGTCATTAATAAGAGCCCAACAAAAGAAATGCAAGGGCTTATCCGGACATACAATAAAGTAGGAAGCCTAAATTGCAAATGTCACGGAAGGATAAGATTCCATATCTCTGTCTCTTCGTGTGGTTAACACCATTGAAGGACCTCGCGTGCGGTGGCTCGCGTTGGAGGACCGACACTGCGGTGTACCACGGGCGCGAGCGTTGCGCGTGGTAGGGACCTCTCCGGAGAAAGGGACCCACTACGACAGTCGGGAAGGCCGCGCCATGGCTGCCGGCCTGGGCGGTGCCAAGGACACCGGTGCTCGGGGGATCCGTCGGCGGGCGCGGATGAGCAGTCACGGGCGTCGCCACCGGGTGGAGGCCGGGCGGCCACTGGGGCAGTGCGACCACGGTCGCGCGCAGGGCGGCCGGACGCGGTGCGGCGGACGGAGGCGGTCGAGCACACGGAGGCGGCATCCGTGGCCGCGATGCGGCGTAGCCACCTGTGCAGAGCACTGCCCTCGCTGTCTGCACCTTCGTCTCTCGCCAAGGCCGAAGGTCATGGCTGCGTCGTGGGCATCGCCTCCGTTGCAGGCTGGGCACCGCTGCCACGACCTCTAACCACAGCCTCTCGCGCGATGGAGACCGGGCCGTGAGGCTTGCCTGAAGAGACAGGGAGCGTATTAGGCTCCCTGAATGCCACAGGTACTAATTCCTCACGATAGCTTTTGTTATTTGCAAAAGTAAAATGGAAATTAGCACATCGTTCATGTAGTAATCAGTTCATCTGACTCCGACTTCTCTCTTTCTCGAGGCCAATCCAGTGGAATCGAGGGTCACAGGAGGTAAGGACCGCCGGAGTTGTTGCCTTCTCCATGCCGGTTTTCTATTTCGTTTGGCCTTTCCGTCAGGCTGAGCGGGCGATGCAGTAGCCAGGAACCGCTGCGTGGATGGAATCGCTCTTGCCGAAAAGCAGTGCTGATAACGTGTTGAATGGAATCGAGAAACAAACGAGAGAGACAACAAAATGATTCAACTGTATCATTTTCATTGATGATGATGTATAATATAGGATTACAAAGGGTGCCTCCAAGGGGTGTCTCTACAAAGGGACATGAGCAACCGACATGCCAAAAGTAACTGCCTTGGTAATTAAGAAAATCAAGGATTAACATAATTAATTAATCATAACATAATTTACCAAAATAGAAAAGTTGCCATGCTTTTATAACTTTTTTTTAGAAAAGGAGGTTCAACCCCCGACCTCTGCATCAATCGATGCATACAACCATTTTTATTAATTATTCCATAATGGTCTGACAAGATCATACTGTTGGAATTATGCCCTAGAGGCAATAATAAATATAGTTATTATTATAATTCCTGTATCAAGATAATCGTTTATTATCCATGCTATAATTGTATTGAATGAAGACTCATTTACATGTGTGGATACATAGACAAAACACTGTCCCTAGCAAGCCTCTAGTTGGCTAGCCAGTTGATCAAAGATAATCAGTGTCTTCTGATTATGAACAAGGTGTTGTTAGTTGATAACTGGATCATGTCATTAGGAGAATCACGTGATGGACTAGACCCAAACTAATAGACGTAGCATGTTGATCGTGTCATTTTGTTGCTACTGTTTTCTGCGTGTCAAGTATTTGTTCCTATGACCATGAGATCATATAACTCACTAACACCGGAGGAATACTTTGTGTGTATCAAACGTCGCAACGTAACTGGGTGACTATAAAGATGCTCTACAGGTATCTCCGAAGGTGTTCGTTGAGTTAGTATGGATCGAGACTGGGATTTGTCATTCCGTGTGACGGAGAGTTATCTCGGGGCCCACTCGGTAATACAACATCACACACAAGCCTTGCAAGCAATGTGACTTAGTGTAAGTTGCGAGATCTTGTATTACGGAACGAGTAAAGAGACTTGCCGGTAAACGAGATTGAAATAGGTATGCGGATACTGACGATCGAATCTCGGGCAAGTAACATACCGAAGGACAAAGGGAATGACATACGGGATTATATGAATCTTTGGCACTGAGGTTCAAACGATAAGATCTTCGTAGAATATGTGGGATCCAATATGGGCATCTAGGTCCCGCTATTGGGTATTGACCGAGGAGTCACTCGGGTCATGTCTACATAGTTCTCGAACCCGCAGGGTTTGCACACTTAAGGTTCAACGTTGTTTTATGCGTATTTGAGTTATATGGTTGGTTACCGAATGTTGTTCGGAGTCCCGGATAAGATCACGGCCGTCACGAGGGTTTCTGGAATGGTCCGAAAACGAAGATTGATATATAGGATGACCTCATTTGATTACCGGAAGGTTTTCGGAGTTACCGGGAATGACGAATGGCTTCCGGGTGTTCACCGGGGGGGGGGGGGGGGCAACCCACCCCGGGGAAGCCCATAGGTCTTGGGGGTGGCGCACCAGCCCTTGGTGGGCTGGTGGGACAGCCCAAGAGGGCCCTATGCGCCAAGGATAGAAAATCAAAGAGAAAGAAAAAAAAGGAGGTGGGAAAGGAGAGAAGGACTCCACTTTCCAATCCTAGTTGGACTAGGATTGGAGGAGGACTCCTCCTCCCTTGGTGGCGTAGCCCTTGGGGCTCCTTGAGCCTCAAGGCAAGCCTCCCTCCCTCCTCCTATATATATGGAGCAATTAGGGCTAATTTGAGACAACTTTTTCAAGGCGGCCCGACCACATATCTCCACGGTTTTACCTCTAGATCGCGTTTCTGCGGAGCTCGGGCGGAGCCCTGCTGAGACGAGATCATCACCAACCTCCGGAGCGCCATGATGCTGCCGGAGAACTCTTCTACCTCTCCGTCTCTCTTGCTGGATCAAGAAGGCCGAGATCATCGTCGAGTTGTTCGGAGTCCCGGATGAGATCACGGACGTCACGAGGGTTTCCGGAATGGTCCGAAAACGAAGATTGATATATAGGATGACCTCATTTGATTACCGGAAGGTTTTCGGAGTTACCGGGAATTTATCGGGAATGACGAATGGGTTCCGGAAGTTCACCGGGGGGGGGGGGGGGCAACCCACCCCGGGGAAGCCCATAGGCATTTGGGGTGGCGCACCAGCCCTTAGTGGGCTCGTGGGACAGCCCAAAAGAGCCCTATGCGCCATAGGAAGAAAAATCAAAGAGAAAAGAAAAAAAAGAGGAGGTGGGAAAAGGGGGAAGGACTCCTCCTTCCAAACCCTAGTTGGGCTCGGTTTGGAAGGGGAGGGCTAGCCCCCTTGGCTCGGCCGAAGCCCTTAGGGGTCCTTGGACCCCAAGGCAAGGCTCCCCCTCTTCCCCCTATATATACGGAGGTTTTAGGGCTGATTTGACCCAACTTTGCCACGGCAGCCCGACCACATATCTCCACGGTTTTACCTCTAGATCGCGTTTCTGCGGAGCTCGGGCGGAGCCCTACTGAGACGAGATCATCACCAACCTCCGGAGCGCCGTCACGCTGCCGGAGAACTCTTCTACCTCTCCTTCTCTCTTGCTGGATCAAGAAGGCCGAGATCATCGTCGAGTTGTACGTGTGCTGAACACGGAGCTGCCGTCCGTTCGGCACTAGATCGTGGGACTGATCACGGGACGGTTCGCGGGGCGGATCGAGGGACGTGAGGACGTTCCACTACATCAACCGCGTTCACTAACGCTTCTGCTGTACGGTCTAGAAGGGTACGTAGATCACACATCCCCTCTCGTATATGGACATCACCATGATAGGTCTTCGTGCGCGTAGGAAATTTTTTGTTTCCCATGCGATGTTCCCCAATAGTGGCATCATGAGCTAGGTTCATGCGTAGATGTCTTCTCGAGTAGAACACAAAAGTTTTTGTGGGCGGTGATGTGCATTTTGCTGCCCTCCTTAGTCTTTTCTTGATTCCGCGGTATTGTTGGATTGAAGCGGCTTGGACCGGCATTACTCGTACGCTTACGAGAGACTGGTTTCATCGCTACGAGTAACCACGTTGCTTAAAGATGACTGGCAAGTGTTAGTTTCTCCAACTTTAGTTGAATCGGATTTGACCGAGGAGGTCCTTGGATGAGGTTAAATAGCTACTCATATATCTCCGTTGTGGTGTTTGCGTAAGTAAGATGAGATCCTACTAGATACCCATGGTCACCACGTAAAACATGCAACAACAAAATTAGAGGACGTCTAACTTGTTTTTGCAGGGTATGCTTGTGATGTGATATGGCCAACGATGTGATGTGATATATTGGATGTATGAGATGATCATGTTGTAATAGATAATATCGACTTGCACGTCGATGGTACGGCAACCGGCAGGAGCCATAGGGTTGTCTTTATACTAACGTTTGTGCTTGCAGATGCGTTTACTATTTTGCTAGGATGTAGCTTTAGTAGTAATAGCATGAGTAGCACGACAACCCCGATGGAAACACGTTGATGGAGATCATGGTGTGGCGCCGGTGACAAGAAGATCCTGCCGGTGCTTTGGTGATGGAGATCAAGAAGCACGTGATGATGGCCATATCATGTCACTTATGAATTGCATGTGATGTTAATCCTTTTATGCACCTTATTTTGCTTAGAACGACGGTAGCATTATGAGGTGATCTCTCACTAAAATTTCAAGACGAAATTGTGTTCTCCCCGACTGTGCACCGTTGCTACAGTTCGTCGTTTCGAGACACCACGTGATGATCGGGTGTGATAGACTCAACGTTCACATACAACGGGTGCAAAACAGTTGCGCACGCGGAACACTCGGGTTAAGCTTGACGAGCCTAGCATGTGCAGACATGGCCTCGGAACACATGAGACCGAAAGGTCGATCATGAATCATATAGATGATATGATTAGCATAGGGATGCTTACCACTGAAACTATACTCAACTCACGTGATGATCGGACTTGAGCTAGTGTAAGTGGATCATGAACCACTCAAATGACTAGAGAGATGTACTTTTTGAGTGGGAGTTTAGCGATTAATTTGATTAAGTTAAACTCTAATTATCTTGAACATAGTCTAAGACCACTTTGAATATATTTGTGTTGTAGATCATGGCTCACGCGACAGTCACCCTGAATTTTAATACGTTCCTAGAGAAAGCTAAGTTGAAAGATGATGGAAGCAACTTTGTAGACTTGGCTCGTAATCTTAAGCTAATCTTACAAGCTGGGAAGAAGGATTTTGTCCTTAATGCTGCGCTAGGAGATGAACCACCCGCTATGGCTGATCAGGATGTTAAGAACGCTTGGTTAGCACGTAAGGAGGACTACTCAGTAGTTCGATGTGCAGTCTTGTATGGCTTAGAACCGGGACTTCAACGTTGCTTTGAGCGTCATGGAGGAGTTGAGATGTTCCAGGAGTTGAAGTTTATCTTTCAGAAGAACGCCCGGATCGAGAGGTATGAGACCTCCGATAAATTCTATGCTTGCAAGATGGAGGAGAACTCGTCTGTCAGTGAACATGTGCTCAAAATGTCTGGGTACTCAAACCGTCTAGCTGAGCTGGGGATTGAACTCCCGCAAGAGGCTATCACTGACAGAATCCTTCAATCACTGCCGCCAAGCTATAAAGGCTTTGTGTTGAACTACAACATGCAAGGGATGAACAAGTCACCCGGCGAGTTGTTTGCGATGCTGAAAGTCGCAGAGTCTGAACTCCGTAAAGAGCATCAAGTGTTGATGGTGAATAAGACCACTAGTTTCAAGAGAAACGGCAAAGGCAAGAAGGGTAATTCAAAGAAGAGCGGCAATACTGTTGCCAATCCGACGAAGAAACCCAAAACTGGACCTATGCCTGAAACAGAGTGTTACTATTGCAAGGGTATGGGTCACTGGAAGCGCAATTGCCCCAAGTATCTGGCAGATAAGAAGGCGGCCAAAGAAAAATCAGGTATATTTGATATACATGTTATTGATGTGTACTTAACCGGCTCTCGTAGTAGTGCCTGGGTATTCGATACCGGTTCTGTTGCTCATATTTGCAACTCGAAACAGGAACTGCGGAATAGACGAAGGCTGGCGAAAGATGAAGTGACGATGCGCGTAGGAAATGGTTCCAAGGTTGATGCAATCGCCGTCGGCACAGTTTCACTTCAGTTACCATCAGGATTAGTTATGAACTTGAATCATTGTTATTTAGTGCCTGCGTTGAGCATGAACATTATATCTGGATCTTGTTTATTGCGAGACGGTTACTCTTTTAAGTCAGAGAATAATGGTTGTTCTATTTGTATGAGTAACATCTTTTATGGTCATGCACCCAATGTGAGAGGATTGTTCATATTGAATCTTGATAGTGATACACACATACATAACATTGAGACCAAAAGAGTTAGAGTTAACAATGATAGCGCCATATTTTTGTGGCACTGCCGCTTAGGTCATATTGGTGTAAAGCGCATGAAGAAACTCCATGCTGATGGACTTTTGGAGTCACTTGACTTTGATTCACTTGGCACGTGCGAACCATGCCTCATGGGCAAGATGACTAAAACTCCATTCTCCGGAACAATGGAGCGTGCAAGTGACTTGTTGGAAATCATACATACCGATGTGTGTGGTCCGATGAGCGTAGAGGCACGCGGCGGATATCGTTATTTTCTCACCTTCACTGACGATTTGAGTAGATATGGTTATGTCTACTTAATGAAGCACAGGTCTGAAACATTTGAAAAGTTCAAGCAATTTCAGAGTGAAGTTGAAAATCATCGTAACAAGAAGATCAAGTTCCTACGGTCTGATCGTGGGGGTGAATATCTGAGTTTCGAGTTTGGTTCTCACTTAAGAAAATGTGGAATTGTTTCACAGTTGACACCGCCTGGAACACCACAGCGTAATGGTGTGTCCGAACGTCGTAATCGTACTTTATTAGAGATGGTGTGATCTATGATGTCTCTTACCGATTTGCCGTTATCGTTTTGGGGTTATGCATTAGAAACAGCTGCATCCACTTTAAATAGGGCACCATCAAAATCCGTTGAGACGACACCATACGAACTGTGGTATGGCAAAAGGCCAAAGTTGTCGTTTCTTAAAGTTTGGGGATGTGATGCTTATGTCAAAAAGCTTCAGCCTGAAAAGCTGGAACCCAAAGCGGAAAGGTGCATCTTCATAGGTTACCCAAAAGAGACAGTTGGGTACACCTTCTATCTCAAATCCGAGGGCAAAGTGTTTGTTGCTAAAAACAGAGCTTTTCTCGAGAAGGAGTTTCTCTCAAGAGAATTGAATGGGAGGAAGATAGAACTTGACGAGGTTGTCGAACCTCTCATCCCTCTGGATGGTGGCGCAGGGCAAGGGGAAACCTCTGTCGTTGTGACGCCAGCTGAGGAGGAAGTTAATGATGATGATCATGAAACTCCGGTTCAAGTTTCTGTCGGACCACGCAGGTCGACGAGACCACGTGCTGCTCCAGAGTGGTACGGTAATCCCGTCTTATCAATCATGTTGTTGGACAACAATGAACCTGCAAATTATGAAGAAGCAATGGTGGGCCCAGATTCCAACAAATGGCTAGAAGCCATGAAGTCCGAGATTGGATCCATGTATGAGAACAAAGTGTGGACTTTGGAAGTACTACCTGAGGGCCGCAAGGCTATTCAGAACAAATGGATCTTTAAGAGGAAGACGGGCGCTGACGGCAATGTGACCGTTTATAAAGCTCGACTTGTGGCAAAGGGTTTTTCACAAGTTCAAGGAGTTGACTACGATGAGACATTCTCACCCGTAGCGATGCTTAAGTCCGTCAGAATCATGTTAGCAATAGCTGCATTTTTCGATTATGAAATCTGGCAGATGGATGTCAAAACGGCATTCCTTAACGGTTTCCTTAAGGAAGAGTTGTATATGATGCAACCCGAAGGTTTTGTCGATCCTAAGAATGCTAACAAGGTGTGCAAGCTCCAGCGATCCATTTATGGACTGGTGCAAGCATCTCGGAGTTGGAACAAACGCTTTGATGAGGTGATCAAAGCATTTGGGTTTATACAAGTGGTTGGAGAATCTTGTATTTACAAGAAAGTGAGTGGGAGCTCTGTGGCATTTCTAATATTATATGTGGATGACATATTACTGACTGGAAACAACATAGAGTTTTTGGAGAGCATAAAGGATTACTTGAAGAAAAGTTTCTCTATGAAGGACCTAGGAGAAGCTGCTTACATTCTAGGCATTAAGATCTACAGGGATAGATCAGAACGCCTGATAGGACTTCCACAAAGCACATACCTTGATAAAGTTTTGAAGAGGTTCAAAATGGAACAGTCCAAGAAAGGGTTCTTGCCGGTTTTATAAGGTACGAGATTGAGTAAGACTCAGTGCCCAGCAACTGACGAGGATAGAGAGCATATGCGCTCTGTCCCCTATGCTTCAGCCATAGGTTCTATCATGTATGCAATGATGTGCACTAGACCGGACGTTAGCCTGGCCATAAGTATGGCAGGTAGGTTCCAGAGTAATCCAGGAGTGGATCACTGGACGGCGGTCAAGAATATCCTGAAGTACCTGAAAAGGACTAAGGAGATGTTTCTCGTGTATGGAGGTGACGAAGAGCTCGCCGTAAAAGGTTACGTCGATGCAAGCTTTGACACAGATCCGGACGACTCTAAGTCGCAAACCGGATACGTATTTATTCTTAATGGGGGTGCGGTAAGCTGGTGCAGTTCCAAGCAAAGCGTCGTAGCAGATTCTACATGTGAAGCGGAGTACATGGCTGCCTCGGAGGCGGCTAAGGAGGGTGTCTGGATGAAGCAGTTCATGACGGATCTTGGAGTGGTGCCAAGTGCACTGAATCCAATAACCTTGTTCTGTGACAACACGGGTGCCATTGCCTTAGCAAAGGAACCACTGTTTCACAAGAAGTCCAGACACATCAAACGACGCTTCAACCTCATCCGCGACTACGTCGAAGGGGAGGACGTAAATATATGCAAAGTGCACATGTATCTGAATGTAGCAGACCCGCTGACTAAACCTCTTCCACGGGCCAAGCATGATCAACACCGGAACTGTATGGGTGTTAGATTTATTACAATGTAATTCGCATGATGATGTGAGGGCTAGATTATTGACTCTAGTGCAAGTGGGAGACTGTTGGAATTATGCCCTAGAGGCAATAATAAATATAGTTATTATTATAATTCCTGTATCAAGATAATCGTTTATTATCCATGCTATAATTGTATTGAATGAAGACTCATTTACATGTGTGGATACATAGACAAAACACTGTCCCTAGCAAGCCTCTAGTTGGCTAGCCAGTTGATCAAAGATAATCAGTGTCTTCTGATTATGAACAAGGTGTTGTTACTTGATAACTGGATCACGTTATTAGGAGAATCACGTGATGGACTAGACCCAAACTAATAGACGTAGCATGTTGATCGTGTCATTTTGTTGCTACTGTTTTCTGCGTGTCAAGTATTTGTTCCTGTGACCATGAGATCATATAACTCACTAACACCGGAGGAATACTTTGTGTGTATCAAACGTCGCAACGTAACTGGGTGACTATAAAGATGCTCTACAGGTATCTCCGAAGGTGTTCGTTGAGTTAGTACGGATCGAGACTGGGATTTGTCACTCCGTGTGACGGAGAGGTATCTTGGGGCCCACTCGGTAATACAACATCACATACAAGCCTTGCAAGCAATGTGACTTAGTGTAAGTTGTGGGATCTTGTATTACGGAACGAGTAAAGAGACTTGCCGGTAAACGAGATTGAAATAGGTATGCGGATACTGACGATCGAATCTCGGGCAAGTAACATACCGAAGGACAAAGGGAATGACATACGGGACTATATGAATCCTTGGCACTGAGGTTCAAACGATAAGATCTTCGTAGAATATGTAGGATCCAATATGGGCATACGGGTCCCGCTATTGGATATTGACCGAGGAGTCTCTCGGGTCATGTCTACATAGTTCTCGAACCCGCAGGGTCTGCACACTTAAGGTTCGACGTTGTTTTATGCTTATTTGAGTTATATGGTTGGTTACCGAAAGTTGTTCGGAGTCCCGGATGAGATCACGGACGTCACGAGGGTTTCCGGAATGGTCCGGAAATGAAGATTGATATATAGGATGACCTCATTTGATTACCGGAAGGTTTTCGGAGTTACCGGGAATGTACCGGGAATGACGAATGGGTTCCGGAAGTTCACCGGGGGGGGGGGGCAACCCACCCCGGGGAAGCCCATAGGCATTTGGGGTGGCGCACCAGCCCTTAGTGGGCTGGTGGGACAGACCAAAAGAGCCCTATGCGCCATAGGAAGAAAAATCAAAGAGAAAAAAAAGAGGAGGTGGGAAAAGGGGGAAGGACTCCTCCTTCCAAACCTAGTTGGACTCGGTTTGGAAGGGGAGGGCTGCCCCCCTTGGCTCGGCCGAAGCCCTTAGGGGTCCTTGGAACCCAAGGCAAGGCTCCCCCTCTTCCCCCTATATATACGAAGGTTTTAGGGCTGATTTGACACAACTTTGCCACGGCAGCCCGACCACATATCTCCACGGTTTTACCTCTAGATCGCGTTTCTGCGGAGCTCGGGCGGAGCCCTGCTGAGACGAGATCATCACCAACCTCCGGAGCGCCGTCACGCTGCCGGAGAACTCTTCTACCTCTCAGTCTCTCTTGCTGGATCAAGAAGGCCGAGATCATTGTCGAGTTGTACGTGTGCTGAACGCGGAGGTGCCGTCCGTTCGGCACTAGATCGTGGGACTGATCGCGGGACGGTTCGCGGGGCGGATCGAGGGACGTGAGGACGTTCCACTACATCAACCGCGTTCACTAACGCTTCTGCTGTACGGTCTATAAGGGTACGTAGATCACACATCCCCTCTTGTAGATGGACATCACCATGATAGGTCTTCGTGCGCGTAGGAAATTTTTTGTTTCCCATGCGACGTTCCCCAACACATACATCAAGCCACCTGAAGCCACCACTCACACCTACAAACATGATAATATTGAGTGCTCTCATTCTCCATATCAAAAACCGTTGTCATCACCGATCCATCCTTATAACGTATCGGAACAACAAACGGTGCAGCAAACCTAAATTGTATACCACTTGCACATGTTTTAGAAGCCGCCATCATCATCGAACCACTGTCCCATCTTCAGGAGAGAGATCTGTATCACCCTTGCCAGTCCGTCCATCCGTCGACGCCACCACGGCGCCCAACGATGTCACCGTCCTGCGCTCGTCCATTCTGGCATGAAGAAAGATCTGTCGCGCGTAGCACCTGCCGAGCAGGCATGGCACAACGTAGCACCTGTCGACCATGCATGACTTGACATCGCCACCGAAGCTCCGATCAAGACGAAGCCGCTCCATCGCCTTCCTCTGTCATCCAGCGCTGCTCCAGAAACGATGCTCCCAAGAGAGGCACGACACCATAGTGCCGCCATCATTCGATCTGATGATCAGATCTTAGGGTTTCCCCCTAAGCATCATGAGTGGGTCAACAGTAGTTACACGACGATGCCTTCATTAAGCTAACGATGCAGAACACCGTCATCATCTGCCATCGGCTCGATTTTCACCAGCAACTATGTCTTCCCGACTCGCAGCCGGGACTGGATGACGGAACGCGAGATCCAACCACCCGGCCTCAGGCCAACCACCTCCGATGGAGGAGATGACCGCCACTGCCGGCTGCACCGGCCATAATAGATATGATCGGATGCCGCCGAGCAATCCACCAGGCCCTCGACACCGCGGCTGATCTGAAGCCGGATGACGCGCCGACGCAGGATAGCCCGTCGCCGCCACCCGAACCAGGCCAGCCACCGCACGCCGCTGCCCATGACCGGCCAACCGACGTGCCTACAGTCACCGTTGCCCAAGGCAGGGACGACCACCGCCGCCATGGATGCAGCCACCATCGTCGCTCCGTAGATCGGCCATGCCTCCGCGCGTGCAGGGGCCCCGCACCACCCTGGAGACGTGGGAGAGAGGGATGCCTCCGCCATCGCCGTCGGCCCCCGAGCATTCCTCGACGGCGACGGAGGGAGTGGAGGAGGGAGCGTGTGCCCCCGGCGGCTAGGGTTTGGGCGCCGCCCGAGCGGGGGCGACGCGGGGGTCTCTCAAAGGATTCTTTCTGTAACTAGGCGAGATACACCTTAAAATGGGGATAATTTCACTTCCCGGCCTCTGCACCAACTAGGGATGCATACAACCATATTAGTATGAATACCAAGATAAACATGGTCTTCATATTTTTTTAAATGAGTATCAAGATATTTCTTGATGAGTAGTTCCACCACACATCAAACTTGATCCTTAATAAATGGGAGAAAACCCCTATACATCACCTGTCAATTCTAGGAATTGAACTCGGGTCGTTAGGATGCACAACCGCATGCCCAACCACTGAGCCAAGGCTCTCTTTGCTCCATGCTTCTATAACTACTTTTGCCATCTCGGGTACCTAATATTGTCATCCCTGGGGTAACTAAAGTGTCACCCCACGGATAACATGACTGCACCAAAATGTATAGGCCAATTTGTTTCGTGCCACACGTACAGGATGGATATGAGTAGTTGTTGATGCGTGTGTGCTACGTCCATACACTAGTGGAAAACGGGCCTTTGGCCTGGACCCTTTAGTCCCGGCCTGCCTGTGGGCCGGGACTAAAGGCCCGGCCACGTCGCCCCAATTCTCAATGCCTCCCTCGAGGCTTTAGTCCCGGCCCGTAAGGAGCCTTTAGTCTCGGTTCGTGTCCCAAACCGGGACTAAAGGGCTACGCGGTGGGCAGTGGTGGTGGCAACCGTTCGTATCCCCCTTTAGTCCCGGTTGGTGGCTCAACCCGGGACTAAAGGACTAACACGTGGTCTGCCGTAGTTGTGGCGACGGTTGGTATACCTCTTTAGTCCCGGTTGGTGGCTCAACCCGGGACTAAAGACCCAAACGGTTTGCATCCCGCGTCGTTTCGGGCGATGAAAAGCACGAACAGAAGCGTACAGTCGCCATTTCTCTGTTTCTTCTTCTCTCTCGCGTCGCCCTCTCCGTTCTTCTCCTGTCTTCTTCCCTTCTCTTCTTCCACCATGCCAACTAGCTTTCATGAGGTGCTCGCACATGGCACGACCAAGCTCCGTGTCGTGTACACGAACCTGAGCAGGGAGGTGCCATTTTTTCTTCAACAGTTGAAGGAACGATGGTTTGACCACGCAGCGGATCATGAGAAGTTCTTGGGGCTTGATCTAGAGTACACGGCCGATCAACGCGGTGTTGCCGTCATCCAACTATGCTTCGCACGCCATGTCTTGATCTTCCAATGGGCGTGGTAAGTTTTGAGGCTTTCTTTGATCCAAGATAATGACATTGTTAGTTTATTTGTTTCAATCATAGTTGGTTCCCTTCAAATAGGTGTAGTGAAACAATTTTGATTAGTTGAAGGGGAGCACAATCTAATTGGAATAGTGTTCCATAATCTGAAAAAGCATATTAGAATCAACTAGTGTTTAATATGTTCTGTTTCAATCATAGTTGGTTCCCTTCAAATAGTTGTAGTGAAACAATTTTGATTAGTTGAAGGGGAGCACAATCTAATTGGAATAGTGTTCCATAATCTGAAAAATCGTATTAGAATCAACTAGTGTTTAATATGTTCCATTGGAATCATAGTTGGTTCCCTTCAAATAGTTGTAGTGAAACAATTTTGATTAGTTGAAGGGGAGCACAATCTAATTGGAATAGTGTTCCATAATCTGAAAAATCGTATTAGAATCAACTAGTGTTTAATATGTTCCATTGGAATCACAGTTGGTTCCCTTCAAATAGTTGTAGTGAAACAATTTTGACTAGTTGAAGGGGAACACAATGTGATTGGAATAGTGTTCCACAATCTGAAAAATCGTATTAGAATCAAGTAGTGTTTAATATGTTCCATTGGAATCATAGTTGGTTCGCTTCAAATAGTTGTAGTGAAACAATTTTGATTAGTTGAAGGGAACACAATCTGATTGGAATAGTGTTCCACAATCTGAAAAATCTGATTGGTTCAATATGTTCCATTGAAATCATAGTTGTAGTGATACAATTTTATGCGGTGTTCTTTGATCCAAGGTTATGAAAATTGAATATAGCTAGCTAGTGATCTCTCTAGGTTCCATTGGATAGCAATATGATATGTCATAGTCATGCAAATTGCATATAGCTAGTGATCTCTCTAGGTTCCATTGGATAGCTATAGTGATCTCTCTAGGTTCCATTGCATATGTTCTATTTGAATCCTAAAGATAATTTTCTCTTTAGTTGTAGTGAAACATGTTTCCTTACTGCAGCAGTATGTAACATTTGTTCCATTTTAATTTGTTTCTGTTGCAGGAGTGACAAGCATTGTCCAGAACTCATGGACTTCCTTCGCAGCGGCATCACTTTTGCTTCCGTTGACATAAGGAACGACAAGCTGAAGATGAGGCACAACTTCGGTATTGAGATACCAGCTGGTTGCCTCGTTGATCTCCAAACGATATTCAGGCTTCGACATGACAGGACTTCGATGGCTCATATGGCAGTTGCCTTGATCGACAATTCATTTGCTGATATGAAGACCAGTTTCCCAAAGTCTCAGCACAAACTTTGGGAGAAGGGCCCACTTGATGATATCAACATTGAGTATGCAGCAAAAGATGCATACGTTTCATACGAGTTGTACCGCAAGATTCGAGTCGTCCACTATGGCCAGCGTCACCTCGAGGAAGGTGGACATTCTGATTCAGATGATTCAGACGAGTAGTGTTCTGAACGTCGAACACTTGTATATATATCTATGGTAGCTATTATTATGTACTGTTTGGACTAGTATCATGTACTTCTTGGACCAATTTATATATGTCTAGTTTCTGTTTGTGCCATTATAGTTTCCAAATTTGAATGGTTTAGCCCTTTCTAACTTCATTTGCTACTTTTGAATGGTTTAGCCCTTTCTAACTTCATGGTATCATGCATTTCGACCACATATATATACAAAAAGTCTTCAATTCAAATAAGTTCAAAAAATGAAATACCTTTTGTAACAGATCTGTTTTTGATTAAAACAATCATTTAAAAATGAAAGACCATTAGTCCCACGTGGCGTGCAGCGGAACCACGTGGCGTGTCGCGGAACCACTTTTGTTGTGGGGGTCGCTTCTCCTTCTTCTCCTTGTGCTAGATATTGGTTATGCACTAGGGGAAGTAGGAGTAGCGACCATCATCGACGGTTGAAAAATCAGGTGAGCTAGTGTCCACCATATATGAGCCTTTGAATGGTGAATTTTGAACACACAAAAAGTATGGAGTTCAAATAAGTTAAAAAAATGAAATCCCTTTGTAAGAGATGAGTTCTCGTTCGAAACCCTGCTACTTCGAGAGAGATTGTCAGTTTTGTACACGAACTGCATCCAGTTTTTGTCGTAGCCCTCTCAACTTTTTCACACATGCTATGTGGGTGAAATGATGATAGCATGCCAACTTTCAACATTTTCAGAGTTCATTTGTAGTGCTTTTCAATTTCAGGGTCAACTAGCTCAAAAATAATAATTAAATGCACGAAACATACCAAATGAAGTCAGAAATTGTTGAAATTTTGTGATGTGCCTTTGAATGGTGCATTTTGAACACACAAAAAGTATGGAGTTCAAATAAGTTCAAAAAAATGAAATCCCTTTGTAAGAGATGAGTTCTGGTTCGAAACCCTCCTACTTCGAGAGAGATTGTCAGTTTTGTACACGAACTCCATCCAGTTTTTTCCGTAGCCCTTGCAACTTTCTAACACATGCTATGTGGGTGAAATGATGATAGCATGCCAACTTTCAACATTTTCAGAGTTCATTTGTAGTGCTTTTCAATTTCAGGGTCAATAAGCTCAAAAAAAATAAGTAAATGCACGAAATATACCAAATGAAGTCAGAAATTATTGAAATTTTGTGATGTGCCTTTGAATGGTGCATTTTGAACACACAAAAAGTATGGAGTTCAAATAAGTTCAAAAAAATGAAATCCCTTTGTAAGAGATGAGTTCTCGTTCGAAACCCTGCTACTTCCAGAGAGATTGTCAGTTTTGTACACGAACTGCATCCAGTTTTTGTCGTAGCCCTCTCAACTTTTTAACACATGCTATGTGGGTGAAATGATGATAGCATGCCAACTTTAAACATTTTCAGAGTTCATTTGTAGTGCTTTTCAATTTCAGGGTCAACTAGCTCAAAAAAAATAAGTAAATGCACGAAACATACCAAATGAAGTCAGAAATTGTTGAAATTTTGTGATGTGCCTTTGAATGGTGAATTTTGAACACACAAAAAGTATGGAGTTCAAATAAGTTCAAAAAAATGAAATCCTTTGTAAGAGATGAGTTCTGGTTCGAAACCCTCCTACTTCGAGAGAGATTGTCAGTTTTGTACACGAACTGCATCCAGTTTTTGTCGTAGCCCTCTCAACTTTTTAACACATGCTATGTGGGCGAAATGGTGATAGCATGCCAACTCTCAACATTTTCAGAGTTCATTTGTAGTGCTTTTCAATTTCAGGGTCAACAAGCTCAAAAAAAATAAGTAAATGCACGAAATATACCAAATGAAGTCAGAAATTGTTGAAATTTTGTGATGTACCTTTGAATTGTGCATTTTGAACACACAAAAAGTATGGAGTTCAAATAAGTTCAAAAAAATGAAATCCCTTTGTAAGAGATGAGTTCTGGTTCGAAACCCTCCTACTTCGAGAGAGATTGTCAGTTTTGTACACGATCTGCATCCAGTTTTTGTCGTAGCCCTCTCAACTTTTTAACACATGCTATGTGGGTGAAATGGTGATAGCATGCCAACTTTAAACATTTTCAGAGTTCATTTGTAGTGCTTTTCAATTTCAGGGTCAACAAGCTCAAAAAAAATAAGTAAATGCACGAAATATAACAAATAAAGTCAGAAATTATTGAAATTTTGTGATGTGCCTTTGAATGGTGCATTTTGAACACACAAAAAGTACGGAGTTCAAATAAGTTCAAAAAAATGAAATCCCTTTGTAAGAGATGAGTTCTGGTTCGAAACCGTGCTACTTCGAGAGAGATTGTCAGTTTTGTACACGAACTGCATCCAGTTTTTGTCGTAGCCCTCTCAACTTTTTAACACATGCTATGTCGGTGAAATGATGATAGCATGCCAACTTTCAACATTTTCAGAGTTCATTTGTAGTGCTTTTCAATTTCAGGGTCAACTAGCTCAAAAAAAATAAGTAAATGCACGAAATATACCAAATGAAGTCAGAAATTGTTGAAATTTTGTGATGGGCCTTTGAATGGTGCATTTTGAACACACAAAAAGTATGGAGTTCAAATAAGTTCAAAAAAATGAAATCCCTTTGTAAGAGATGAGTTCTGGTTCGAAACCCTCCTACTTCGAGAGAGATTGTTAGTTTTGTACACGAACTGCATCCAGTTTTTGTCGTAGCCCTCTCAACTTTTTAACACATGCTATGTGGGTGAAATGATGATAGCATGCCAACTTTTAACATTTTCAGAGTTCATTTGTAGTGCTTTTCAATTTCAGGGTCAACTAGCTCAAAATTTTTTAGTAAATGCACGAAATATACCAAATGAAGTCAGAAATTGTTGAAATTTTGTGATGTGCCTTTGAATGGTGCATTTTGAACACACAAAAAGTATGGAGTTCAAATAAGTTCAAAAAAATGAAATCCCTTTGTAAGAGATGAGTTCTCGTTCGAAACCCTGCTACTTCGAGAGAGATTGTCAGTTTTGTACACGAACTGCATCCAGTTTTTGTCGTAGCCCTCTCAAATTTTTAACACATGCTATGTGGGCGAAATGGTGATAGCATGCCAACTTTCAACATTTCCAGAGTTCATTTGTAGTGCTTTTCAATTTCAGGGTCAACAAGCTCAAAAAAATAAGTAAATGCACGAAATATACCAAATGAAGTCAGAAATTGTTGAAATTTTGTGATGTGCCTTTGAATGGTCCAATTTGAACACACAAAAAGTATGGAGGTCAGATAAGTTCAAAAAAATGAAATCCCTTTGTAAGAGATGAGTTCTGGTTCGAAACCCTCCTACTTCGAGAGAGATTGTCAGTTTTGTACACGAACTGCATCCAGTTTTTGTCGTAGCCCTCTCAACTTTTAACACATTCTATGTGGGTGAAATGATGATAGCATGCCAACTTTCAACATTTTCAGAGTTCATTTGTAGTGCTTTTCAATTTCAGGGTCAACTAGCTCAAATTTTTTTAGTAAATGCATGAAATATACCAAATGATGTCAGAAATTGTTGAAATTTTGTGATGTGCCTTTGAATGGTGCATTTTGAACACACAAAAAGTATGGAGTTCAAATAAGTTCAAAAAAATGAAATCCCTTTGTAAGAGATGAGTTCTTGTTCGAAACCCTCCTACTTCGAGAGAGATTGTCAGTTTTGTACACGAACTGCATCCAGTTTTTGTCGTAGCCCTCTCAACTTTTTAACACATGCTATGTGGGTGAAATGATGATAGCATGCCAACTTTTAACATTTTCAGAGTTCATTTGTAGTGCTTTTCAATTTCAGGGTCAACTAGCTCAAAAAAATTTAGTAAATGCACGAAACATACCAAATGAAGTCAGAAATTGTTGAAATTTTGTGATGTGCCTTTGAATGGTGCATTTTGAACACACAAAAAGTATGGAGTTCAAATAAGTTCAAAAAAATGAAATCCCTTTGTAAGAGATGAGTTCTGGTTCGAAACCCTGCTACTTCAAGAGAGATTGTCAGTTTTGTACACGAACTGCATCCAGTTTTTGTCGTAGCCCTCGCAACTTTTTAACACATGCTATGTGGGTGAAATGATGATAGCATGCCAACTTTCAACATTTTCAGAGTTCATTTGTAGTGCTTTTCAATTTCAGGGTCAACTAGCTCAAAAAAAAGTAAATGCACGAAATATACCAAATGAAGTCAGAAATTGTTGAAATTTTGTGATGTGCCTTTGAATTGTGCATTTTGAACACACAAAAAGTATGGAGTTCAATAAGTTCAAAAAAATGAAATCCCTTTGTAAGAGATGAGTTCTCGTTCGAAACCCTGCTACTTCGAGAGAGATTGTCAGTTTTGTACACGAACATCATCCAGTTTTTGTCGTAACCCTCTCAACTTTTTAACACATGCTATGTGGGTGAAATGATGATAGCGTGCCAACTTTCAACATTTCCAGAGTTCATTTGTAGTGCTTTTCAATTTCAGGGTCAACAAGCTCAAAAAAATAAGTAAATGCACGAAATATACCAAATGTAGTCAGAAATTGTTGAAATTTTGTGATGTGCCTTTGAATGGTGCATTTTGAACACACATAAAGTATGGAGTTCAAATAAGTTCAAAAAAATGAAATCTCTTTTTAAGAGATGAGTTTTGGTTCGAAACCCTCCTACTTCGAGAGAGATTGTCAGTTTTGTACACGAACTGCATCCAGTTTTTGTCGTAGCCCTCTCAACTTTTTAACACATGCTATGTGCGTGAAATGATGATAGCATGCCAACTTTCAACATTTTCAGAGTTCATTTGTAGTGCTTTTCAATTTCAGGGTCAACTAGCTCAAAAATTTTTAGTAAATGCACGAAACATACCAAATGAAGTCAGAAATTGTTGAAATTTTGTGATGTGCCTTTGAATGGTGCATTTTGAACACACAAAAAGTATGGAGTTCAAATAAGTTCAAAAAAATAAAATCCCTTTGTAAGAGATGAGTTCTCGTTCGAAACCCTGCTACTTCGAGAGAGATTGTCAGTTTTGTACACGAACTGCATCCAGTTTTTGTCGTAGCCCTCTCAACTTTTTAACACATGCTATGTCGGTGAAATGATGATAGCATGCCAACTTTCAACATTTTCAGAGTTCATTTGTAGTGCTTTTCAATTTCAGGGTCAACTACCTCAAAAAAATATAAGTAAATGCACGAAGAATACCAAATGAAGTCTTGTTGGAATTTTGTGATGTGCCTTTGAATGATGCATTTCGAACACACAAAAAGTATGGAGTTCAAATAAGTTCAAAAAAATGAAATCCATTTGTAAGAGATGAGTTCTCGTTCGAAACCCTGTTACTTCGAGAGAGATTGTCAGTTTTGTACACGAACTGCATCCAGTTTTGGTCGTAGCCCTCTCAAATTTTTAACACATGCTATGTGGGCGAAATGGTGATAGCATGCCAACTTTCAACATTTCCAGAGTTCATTTGTAGTGCTTTTCAATTTCAGGGTCAACAAGCTCAAAAAAATAAGTAAATGCACGAAATATACCAAATGAAGTCAGAAATTGTTGAAATTTTGTGATGTGCCTTTGAATGGTCCATTTTGAACACACAAAAAGTTTGGAGTTCAAATAATTTCAAAAAAATGAAATCCCTTTGTAAGAGATGAGTTCTGGTTCGAAACCCTCCTACTTCGAGAGAGATTGTCAGTTTTGTACACGAACTGCATCCAGTTTTTGTCGTAGCCCTCTCAACTTTTTAACACATGCTATGTGGGTGAAATGATGATAGTATGCCAACTTTCAACATTTTCAGAGTTCATTTGTAGTGCTTTTCAATTTCAGGGTCAACTAGCTCAAAAAAAAGTAAATGCACGAAATATACCAAATGAAGTCAGAAATTGTTGAAATTTTGTGATGTGCCTTTGAATTGTGCATTTTGAACACACAAAAAGTATGGAGTTCAATAAGTTCAAAAAAATGAAATCCCTTTGTAAGAGATGAGTTCTCGTTCGAAACCCTGCTACTTCGAGAGAGATTGTCAGTTTTGTACACGAACTGCATCCAGTTTTTGTCGTACCCCTCTCAACTTTTTAACACATGCTATGTGGGTGAAATGATGATAGCGTGCAAACTTTCAACATTTCCAGAGTTTATTTGTAGTGCTTTTCAATTTCAGGGTCAACAAGCTCAAAAAAATAAGTAAATGCACGAAATATACCAAATGAAGTCAGAAATTGTTGAAATTTTGTGATGTGCCTTTGAATGGTGCATTTTGAACACACATAAAGTATGGAGTTCAAACAAGTTCAAAAAAATGAAATCTCTTTGTAAGAGATGAGTTCTGGTTCGAAACCCTCCTACTTCGAGAGAGATTGTCAGTTTTGTACACGAACTGCATCCAGTTTTTGTCGTAGCCCTCTCAACTTTTTGACACATGCTATGTGCGTGAAATGATGATAGCATGCCAACTTTCAACATTTTCAGAGTTCATTTGTAGTGCTTTTCAATTTCAGGGTCAACTAGCTCAAAAAAATTTAGTAAATGCACGAAACATACCAAATGAAGTCAGAAATTGTTGAAATTTTGTGATGTGCCTTTGAATGGTGCATTTTGAACACACAAAAAGTATGGAGTTCAAATAAGTTCAAAAAAATGAAATCCCTTTGTAAGAGATGAGTTCTCGTTCGAAACCCTGCTACTTCGAGAGAGATTGTCAGTTTTGTACACGAACTGCATCCAGTTTTTGTCGTAGCCCTCTCAACTTTTTAACACATGCTATGTCGGTGAAATGATGATAGCATGCCAAGTTTCAACATTTTCAGAGTTCATTTGTAGTGCTTTTCAATTTCAGGGTCAACTAGCTCAAAAAAATATAAGTAAATGCACGAAGAATACCAAATGAAGTCAGAAATTGTTGAACTTTTGTGATGTGCCTTTGAATGGTGCATTTTGAACAAACAAAAAGTATGGAGTTCAAATAAGTTCAAAAAAATGAAATCCATTTGTAAGAGATGAGTTCTCGTTCGAAACCCTGCTACTTCGAGAGAGATTGTCAGTTTTGTACACGAACTGCATCCAGTTTTGGTCGTAGCCCTCTGAAATTTTTAACACATGCTATGTGGGCGAAATGGTGATAGAATGCCAACTTTCAACATTTCCAGAGTTCATTTGTAGTGCTTTTCAATTTCAGGGTCAACAAGCTCAAAAAAATAAGTAAATGCACGAAATATACCAAATGAAGTCAGAAATTGTTGAAATTTTGAGATGTGCCTTTGAATGGTGCATTTTGAACACACAAAAATTATGGAGTTCAAATAAGTTCAAAAAAATGAAATCCCTTTGTAAGAGATGAGTTATGGTTCGAAACCCTGCTACTTCAAGAGAGATTGTCAGTTTTGTACACGAACTGCATCCAGTTTTTGTCGTAGCCCTCGCAACTTTTTAACACATGCTATGTGGGTGAAATGATGATAGCATGCCAAATTTCAACATTTTCAGAGTTCATTTGTAGTGCTTTTCAATTTCAGGGTCAACTAGCTCAAAAAAAAGTAAATGCACGAAATATACCAAATGAAGTCAGAAATTGTTGAAATTTTGTGATGTGCCTTTGAATTGTGCATTTTGAACACACAAAAAGTATGGAGTTCAATAAGTTCAAAAAAATGAAATCCCTTTGTAAGAGATGAGTTCTCGTTCGAAACCCTGCTACTTCGAGAGAGATTGTCAGTTTTGTACACGAACTGCATCCAGTTTTTGTCGTAACCCTCTCGACTTTTTAACACATGCTATGTGGGTGAAATGATGATAGCGTGCCAACTTTCAACATTTCCAGAGTTCATTTGTAGTGCTTTTCAATTTCAGGGTCAACAAGCTCAAAAAAATAAGTAAATGCACGAAATATACCAAATGAAGTCAGAAATTGTTGAAATTTTGTGATGTGCCTTTGAATGGTGCATTTTGAACACACATAAAGTATGGAGTTCAAATAAGTTCAAAAAATGAAATCTCTTTGTAAGAGATGAGTTCTGGTTCGAAACCCTCCTACTTCGAGAGAGATTGTTAGTTTTGTACACGAACTGCATCCAGTTTTTGTCGTAGCCCTCTCAACTTTTTAACACATGCTATGTGCATGAAATGATGATAGCATGCCAACTTTCAACATTTTCAGAGTTCATTTGTAGTGCTTTTCAATTTCAGGGTCAACTAGCTCAAAAAAATAAGTAAATGCACGAAATATACCAAATGAAGTCAGAAATTGTTGAAATTTTGTGATGTGCCTTTGAATGGTTCATTTTGAACACACAAAAAGTATGGAGTTCAAATAAGTTCAAAAAAATGAAATCCCTTTGTAAGAGATGAGTTCTCGTTCGAAACCCTGCTACTTCGAGAGAGATTGTCAGTTTTGTACACGAACTGCATCCAGTTTTTGTCGTAGCCCTCTCAACTTTTTAACACATGCTATGTCGGTGAAATGATGATAGCATGCCAACTTTCAAGATTTTCAGAGTTCATTTGTAGTGCTTTTCAATTTCAGGGTCAACTAGCTCAAAAAAATGTAAGTAAATGCACGAAGAATACCAAATGAAGTCAGAAATTGTTGAAATTTTGTGATGTGCCTTTGAATGATGCATTTTGAACACACAAATAGTATGGAGTTCAAATAAGTTCAAAAAAATGAAATCCCTTTGTAAGAGATGAGTTCTCGTTCGAAACCCTGCTACTTCGAGAGAGATTGTCAGTTTTGTACACGAACTGCATCCAGTTTTGGTCGTAGCCCTCTCAAATTTTTAACACATGCTATGTGGGCGAAATGGTGATAGCATGCCAACTTTCAACATTTCCAGAGTTCATTTGTAGTGCTTTTCAATTTCAGGGTCAACAAGCTCAAAAAAATAAGTAAATGCACGAAATATACCAAATGAAGTCAGAAATTGTTGAAATTTTGTAATGTGCCTTTGAATGGTCCATTTTGAACACACAAAAAGTATGGAGTTCAAATAAGTTCAAAAAAATGAAATCCCTTTGTAAGAGATGAGTTCTGGTTCGAAACCCTCCTACTTCGAGAGAGATTGTCAGTTTTGTACACGAACTGCATCCAGTTTTTGTCGTAGCCCTCTCAACTTTTTAACACAGGCTATGTGGGTGAAATGATGATAGCATGCCAACTTTCAACATTTTCAGATTTCATTTGTAGTGCTTTTCAATTTCAGGGTCAACTAGCTCAAAAATTTTTAGTAAATGCACGAAATATACCAAATGAAGTCAGAAATTGTTGAAATTTTGTGATGTGCCTTTGAATGGTGCATTTTGGACACACAAAAAGTATGGAGTTCAAATAAGTTTAAAAAAATGAAATCCCTTTGTAAGAGATGAGTTCTCGTTCGAAACCCTGTTACTTCGAGAGAGATTGTCAGTTTTGTACACGATATGCATCCAGTTTTTGTCGTAGCCCTCTCAACTTTTTAACACATGCTATGTCGGTGAAATGATGATAGCGTGCCAACTTTCAACATTTTCAGAGTTCATTTGTAGTGCTTTTCAATTTCAGGGTCAACTAGCTCAAAAAAAAAAGTAAATGCACGAAGAATACCAAATGAAGTCAGAAATTGTTGAAATTTTGTGATGTGCCTTTGAATGGTGCATTTTGAACACACAAAAAGTATGGAGTTCAAATAAGTTCAAAAAAATGAAATCCATTTCTAAGAGATGAGTTCTCGTTCGAAACCCTGCTACTTCGAGAGAGATTGTCAGTTTTGTACACGAACTCCATCCAGTTTTGGTCGTAGCCCTCTCAAATTTTTAACACATGCTATGTGGGCGAAATGGTGATAGCATGCCAACTTTCAACATTTCCAGAGTTCATTTGTAGTGCTTTTCAATTTCAGGGTCAACAAGCTCAAAAAAATAAGTAAATGCACGAAATATACCAAATGAAGTCAGAAATTGTTGAAATTTTGTGATGTGCCTTTGAATGGTGCATTTTGAACACACAAAAAGTCTGGAGTTCAAATAAGTTCAAAAAAATGAAATCCCTTTGTAAGAGATGAGTTCTCGTTCGAAACCCTGCTACTTCGAGAGAGATTGTCAGTTTTGTACACGAACTGCATCCAGTTTTTGTCGTAGCCCTCGCAACTTTTTAACACATGCTATGTGGGTGAAATGATGATAGCATGCCAACTTTCAACATTTTCAGAGTTCATTTGTAGTGCTTTTCAATTTCAAGGTCAACTAGCTCAAAAAAAAGTAAATGCACGAAATATACCAAATGAAGTCAGAAATTGTTGAAATTTTGTGATGTGCCTTTGAATGGTGCATTTTGAACACACAAAAAGTATGGAGTTCAATAAGTTCAAAAATATGAAATCCCTTTGTAAGAGATGAGTTCTCGTTCGAAACCCTGCTACTTCGAGAGAGATTGTCAGTTTTGTACACGAACTGCATCCAGTTTTTGTCGTAATCCTCTCAACTTTTTAACACATGCTATGTGGGTGAAATGATGATAGCATGCCAACTTTCAACATTTCCAGAGTTCATTTGTAGTGCTTTTCAATTTCAGGGTCAACAAGCTCAAAAAAATAAGTAAATGCACGAAATATACCAAATGAAGTCAGAAATTGTTGAAATTTTGTGATGTGCCTTTGAATGGTGCATTTTGAACACACAAAAAGTATGGAGTTCAAATAAGTTCAAAAAAATGAAATCCCTTTGTAAGAGATGAGTTCTGGTTCGAAACCCTCCTACTTCGAGAGAGATTGTCAGTTTTGTACACGAACTGCATCCAGTTTTTGTCTAGCCCTCTCAACTTTTTAACACATGCTATGTGGGTGAAATGATTATAGCATGCCAACTTTCAACATTTTCAGAGTTCATTTGTAGTGCTTTTCAATTTCAGGGTCAACTAGCTCAAAAAAATTTAGTAAATGCACGAAATATACCAAATGAAGTCAGAAATTGTTGAAATTTTGTGATGTGCCTTTGAATGGTGCATTTTGAACACACAAAAAGTATGGAGTTCAAATAAGTTCAAAAAAATGAAATCCCTTTGTAAGAGATGAGTTCTCGTTCGAAACCCTGCTACTTCGAGAGAGATTGTCAGTTTTGTACACGAACTGCATCCAGTTTTTTGTCGTAGCCCTCTCAACTTTTTAACACATGCTATGTCGGTGAAATGATGATAGCATGCCAACTTTCAACATTTTCAGAGTTCATTTGTAGTGCTTTTCAATTTCAGGGTCAATTAGCTCAAAAAAAAAGTAAATGCACGAAGAATACCAAATGAAGTCAGAAATTGTTGAAATTTTGTGATGTGCCTTTGAATGGTGCATTTTGAACACACAAAAAGTATGGAGTTCAAATAAGTTCAAAAAAATGAAATCCATTTGTAAGAGATGAGTTCTCGTTCGAAACCCTGCTACTTCGAGAGAGATTGTCAGTTTTATACACGAACTGCATCCAGTTTTTGTCGTAGCCCTCTCAACTTTTTAACACATCCTATGTGGGTGAAATGATGATAGCATGCCAACTTTCAACATTTTCAGAGTTCATTTGTAGTGCTTTTCAATTTCAGGGTCAACTAGCTCAAAAAAAATAAGTAAATGCACGAAATATACCAAATGAAGTTAGAAATTGTTGAAATTTTGTGATTTGCCTTTGAATGGTGCATTTTGAACACACAAAAAGTATGGAGTTCAAATAAGTTCAAAAAAATGAAATCCATTTGTAAGAGATGAGTTCTCGTTCGAAACCCTGCTACTTCGAGAGATAATAGTTTGGATAGTCAAAATTATTAATTATGAAAATAAAAAATAGTTTTGCATTATTTATTCAATTTGAAACACTTTTTATTATCATAGTTTTGTCAAATTCTCAAATATGCAAAAAGAATTTTTAATAAACATAGTTTTTAATTGAAAATAACAAAATAGATAATAGTTTGGATACTCAAAATTATTAATTATGAAAATAGAAAATAGTTTTGCATTATTTATTCAATTTGAAACACTTTTCATTATCATAGTTTTGTCAAATTTTCAAATATGCAAAAAGAATTTTTAATAAACATAGTTTTTAATTGAAAATAACAAAATAGATAATAGTTTCGATAGCCAAAATTATTAATTATGAAAATAGAAAATAGTTTTGCATTATTTATTCAATTTGAAACACTTTTCGTTATCATAGTTTTGTCAAATTCTCTAATATGCAAAAAGAATTTTTAATAAACATAGTTTTTAATTGAAAATAACAAAATAGATAATAGTTTGAATAGTCAAAATTATTAATTATGAAAATAGAAAATAGTTTTGCATTATTTATTCAATTTGAAACACTTTTCATTATCATAGTTTTGTCAAATTCTCAAATATGCAAAAATAATTCTCAAATTTCATTATCATAGAAAAAAATTGAAACTATATGACAAATCATGGACAAAATTCAACCTGAATTCACTTTGAATTCAGATTGAATTTTCTCCACAATTTCGAATATAGTTTCAATTTTCAGTAAGTTTAGGCCCGTAAGCCTGTTTTAGAGAGGAGCTCGATGGACAAGCTGCGATGTGGCTTATAAACAAGTGTTAGTCCCCCTCGCTGGGCGAGGTGGGACTAAACTTATCGTGCAGCCGAGGAGGGGCTTTAGTCCCGAGTGGAGCCACGCCCCGGGACTAAAGACCCCCATGAGTCCCGGGTGGAGCCACGCACCGGGACTAAAGACCCCCTCCTTCCCGCCTCTTGGTCTGCCCAAAAAGAGGCCTTTAGTCCCGGGTTGTGGCACCACCCGGGACTAAAGGGGGTCTTTAGTCCCGGCCCAAGCCACGCACCGGGACTATAGATCCACCTATATAAGCGGGACTTAAAAAATTTCCAACCCAATTCGTCCATTTCTCTTCTTCTTCCTCTCGTTCTCGTGCCCGGCGCGACACAACGACGAACTAACCGACACCGTCAGGCTGTCCTCCTCGCCGCCATGCCGTCCTCCTCGCCGTCGCGCCGTCCTCCTCGCCGTCGCGCCGTCCTCCTCGCCGCCGCGCCGTCCTCCTCGCCGTCGCGCCGTCCTCCACGCCGCGCGCCGTCGACACCTCTGGCCGGTAAGCCCCCTGCCCCCTCCTCCCCAACACTCCGGCCAGTATAGAAGAAAAGAAGGAAAAGGAGAAGAGAAGAAGAAAAAGGAGAAGAAAGGAAGAAAAAGGAGAAGAAAAGAAGAAAAAGGAGAAGAAAAGAAGAAAAAGAAAAAGATTTTTTTTGTCATTTAATTCCTATTGTTATTAGGTTTGTGCTAGATTATAGGGTTAGTAATATTTAGAATTAGGTTAGGGTTACAAGAAGAAGAAATATGAACAAAAATAAAAAAATAAGATTAGGAAAAATGAAAATAAGAAGAGGAGGAGAAGAAAAGAAGAAAAAGTGTATATTGTATAGTGTATATGCTTAAGTGTATAGTGTATATAGTGTATAGTATATAAGGAGAGGAGGAATTTTGCTATAGTGTATATAGTGTATAGTGTATAAGAAAAGAAGAAAAGAAGAGGAGGAGAAGAGAAGAAAAGAAGAGGAGGAGAAGAAAAATGAAAATAAGAAGAGGAGGAATTTTGCTATTGTATAGTGTATATGGTTAAGTGTTAATAGTGTTTCTTAGATTATTGCTTAATTTTGCTATTGTATATGCTTAAGTGTTAATAGTTTAATTTTGCTATTGTATATACTTAAGTGTTAATAGTTTATTTTTAGCAAGAAAATTAATAGAACTAGTTTATTTTTTTAGTTCATTTTACGATGCCTATCCCGTATCCTCGTCGTCGACTCAGCGGAGGACACCTGCTTGATCAGAGGGGCCCTGTCCGGGACTGGGCTCCGCCCGGCTGGTATTGGGAGGTGCTACCTTCCGGGGGGGCGTAGGTTGGTGAGGAGCCAGCCCGTCGTTGACCCGATCCTTGTTTGGTGGCGGTCGCGTGGGCCATTGAGGGTGCCGAGGCTTCCAGACACCGCGGAGGTGGTACGTCACCGTGTCAGCGAGGAGGATGAGCACGTCCGTCGCTACATGGTTGCGTTGGAGGGCAGGTTTGAGCATACCTGGCAGGTTCTTCGGGGATCTCACTGGAGCTATGATCCTGTGATGGTTCCTTCTCTTTGGGTGTCCACCGCCCGCGCTGATACCCGTCGGGCGCTACGGTTCTAGATGTATTAGTGATGCTATATGTATGATAGTATTCGAGGAGTATTAGTGATAATATTCGACGATGTACGGACAAAAGTGATGATGTATTAGCTTATAACTGAATGCACGCTAATTTGAATACTACTTTATTTTCCGATTTGGTTTTGCTTATTGAATGCTCAAATTGGAAAAGTACTCCTACTTTGAATACTATGCAGAAATCTAGGAGTCCCGGGTGGAGCCACGACCCGGGACTTAAGTTGTTTTGGAACGGAGTTCCTGATAGAATAATTCTTTTTTGGTACAAAGGTTAAGAGAATCCGTTTTTTGCAGAACTATGGATCCACATATCAGGAACCTCGAAGAGGAAGAACTTCTTGAAGATATAATCAAAGACGGCCCCGACGTTGAACCAGCTGAATCTCCGTCGTCATATCTAAACCAGGACGTTGGAATGGAGGTCGAGCGACACGAAGATGAAGCCGATGGGGCAGGAGATAGGTCCAATGACGGAGAAGGTGATAGCTCCACTGATGGAGAAGCCGATGAAGAGGAGAAGTCCGGCGAGGTATACATATGAAGTTCGACAATCACTTGTAATATGTGAAAAATATTGGAGATAGCTCTATATTGTATACATATACATTCATTTGACGAATGTTTCTCCCTCTTAGGCCTCCACATCGAGCAAAACTACGAAACGAGGCCCGACTAGAAAGTTGGATGCACGGACGCATTACACATTTGAGGTGATATTTCCTACGGGCGAACCCAAGCTTCCTAAGAATGCTGCTGACACATTCAAGAAGCAATGCGGAGTTCTCGTTAGGGATCACGTCCCGATCAGCGTTCGAGAGTGGAACAAGCGCAAAGGGGCAGCCGATAGTGAAAGAGCATGCTATGCCCCTAATTGTCTTTTGGTGTTAATGACAGCACATACATAGGAAACTAATCCTATTTGTTGAGTGTATCTCAGGACGGCAAGTACTTTAGTAGATTAAGATTTCTGTGCCAAAGGCTGCCTGAAAAGATTGGTGAGTTATATTTCGAGAAGACTCGGGATTAAGAAGAGATGCTGTAGAATAGTCTTTTGAGTTTACTGATATTGAGTATAGGGATCCCGCATTATTAAGAGGGGATCACAGGCTTTGCGAGAAACTTGCTCATACCACATCTCTACAATCATATCAAACATCACATAATATCCACTCTCTACAATTCAACATATGTCCAATCTCCTCGGACATCCGGCTCACTCCGGACGTCCGAGGGCCGGACGTCCGGTTGGCTTCGGAAATCTGCAGCCAGACACCAGTAGTTTGTACACACTATAACTCGGAAATCCGGCTCCCTCCGGACGTCCGAGGGCCGGACATCCGGCCAAGCTCCGGAAATCCGCAGCCAGACACCAGTAGTTTGTACACACTATAACTCGGAAATTCGGCTCCCTCCGGACGTCCGAGGGTCGGACATCCGGCCAAGCTCCGGAAATCCGGAGGCCAACACCAGTAGTTTGTGTGCACTATATCTCGGACATCCGGCCTCCTCCGGACGTCCGAGCTCCGGATGTGTGACCCCCGTCGGAAATCCGGAAACCACCACCAGAAGAAATTGTGTTGTATAATACGGACTTCCGGGCCACTTCCGGACGTCCGGCTGCTGATGTATTCGAATAGGTTCAGGCTCACCTACAGGCCCCGGACGTCCGACCCCTGCCGGACGTCCGGCCGCTGATAAATTCAGTTGAGCCCCAGTCATGCCTACAGGTCTCGGACGTCCGACTCCTTCCGGACGTCCGGCTCCTCGCGGACGCCCGGACGTCCGGCAAGTTTCGGACGTCCGGACCCTGTGTGACTTATTGCACCTCAACGGCTGGATTTCACTCCACACTATATATACTCTTCTCCCACCTCGTGAAAGGGTGTTCAACACAACCAAGATACATCCAAGAACACCTTTCCTCTCACTCACTCTTGTCTACACTAAATCCTAGATCCCAAGAGCATTTGTGAGTCCTTTAGAGTGTTGTTCCAATCAAAAGAAAGATCGTCTCCCTCTCCTCCTTCCCACCAAAGTGATTTGTGATTTGAGCAAGTTATGAGCAATCCCCGTGATCTTGTTACTCTTGGAGGTTGGAGACTCCTAGGCGGTAGGAGTCTTCGGAGAGGAATCAAACCATTGTGATATCCCCCGGAAAGTTTGTGAAGGTTTGGAAGCCACCTCAAGGCTTACCACTAGTGGTTGAGAAACTCCTTCGTGGAGTTATCTCAAAGGGAGAATAGGGTGAGCCTTCGTGGCGTTGGTGTGCCTTCGTGGTAACATCCGCCCCTCTAACGGTGACGTAGCTTCCCTCCAAGGAAGTGAACATCGGGATACATCCTTGTCTCTCTCGGAGTTTCGGTTATTCCTAACCCTAACTCTCTACTTGTGTTAATCCTTATTACATACTTGTATTTGCTTATTGTTTACCGCTTGCCTTGCTTCACTCCTAATAGCTTACTCTTTGTCATAGCAATTATTAGGCTTACACTTATATTCCACACTTTAGCCTAAAATTGCTAAGTAATTGTTAAAACTTGGATTTGTACCTATTCACCCCCCCTCCAGGTCCATCTCGATCCTTTTCAATTGGTATCAGAGCCTCGTGCTCTATTTGTGTGGCTTAACCGCCCTAGAGCGAGATGGACGTGAATCCAGCTGCGGTAGCTCCAGTGCAGAGGGACGGGACTTCCTCGGAAGTCAAGTCTTTCACCTCTGAGGACCTGGAACGGGCCCTTGCCAAGTAAAAACAGGAGCATGATGCTTCTCTTGAGTCCCTAATTCAAATGAGACTAGCAGCACTAACCACGGGGACAACCACATCCCCGAGGTCCTCAGGGCCCCACGTGCACGGTACTTCATTTGGCGAACCTCCTCCGGAGAGAAACCAAACCAGTGTTCCATGGCTTTATGCTAAGTCTCAAATTGAGAAACCTAAGTACAATCCTGGAGGAAAACCTCCTTTGCTTGATGACAATTCCGATTTTGCTTTGTGGAGAGTTGGTATGCAGGATCATCTTAGCTACGCCAATGATGAGATGTTGGACATCCTCGAGCATGGGTACAATCCTGTTGATGCAAGATGCCTCACGCCTCGAGAAGCTTATGACAAGCATCTCAATGACACTGCGATCATGTGCATAAGAAAGGGAATGAATGACAAGCAACGAAGACCTTACATTCACATCACAAGTGCCAAGGAATTGTGGGACATCATCATAAGGACCAAGACCGGTACCTCCACTCTTCGGCTTGCCCAATATGAAATTTCCAAGGGGCAATTACAAAATTTATGTATGGAAAGGGGTGAATCTCCCAAGCAGCTACTAGAACGGCTCATGACTCTCGCCACAGACATTGAGTCATGTGACTGTGACAAGACGCAAGATGGTTTCAATCTGACCAAGAGATTCCTTGTGGACAAGTTACCTCACGCTCTTACTCCATATCACCATCAAATGGTATGGGACATGAAACAGCATCATGCTTTCAAAGAAATGACTCCGGATGACATCATATCCACTTTCCAACTATTTGAAGAGTCAAAGGCAAATGCAACAAAGCACCTAGCCATGCATGGCACCTCAACATCAAAGATCAATCTTGCTTTGAAAGCCAAGCATGAGTATGACGAAGAAGAAAGTGAAGAAGAAGAAGGTGATGATGACTGTCAAGATGGTGATGATGTTGACTCTGATGAAAGCCCAAAGTTTGAGGACATTGCTCTCTTTGTGAAGAAGTTCAGTGCAGGGAAGTTCAAGGGAAGATTTCCAAAGAAGAAGGTAAGGAAATGCTATAACTGTGAGGAAACCAACCACTTCTCCAACGACTGCCCTTATGAGAAGGGAGAAGACAAACCAAGGTTTCCAAAGACCTTCGTAAAGAAGAAGTTACCAAACCCTATGAACTCCAAGTCCAAGAGGACAGATGGAAGAGCAATGGTTGCACAAGAAGAATCAGATCCAGAAGATGTTGGTGGAGTTGTCGGAGTAGCTCAAGATACACATAGTACCTTTAGGCTAGTCAACAAAAGTGGTGATGTTGTTCACTACAACTATATGAAGGACTACAAGGGCAACGCTCACAAGTGTTTGATGGCAAAGACTGCCATGGGAGATGGGGAAGACCAAAGCTCCCATGATAAGGTTAAGGTAACCCCACGGTTAAACTCTTTCAGTCTAGCTCCTACCCACTCTGATGAGTATCTTGATGCGGAAGATCATTATGAGGATGATGATTTAGATCATCCCATGTTTGCTAAAATGAACAAATTTATGTGCTCTCTTAAAGGAAAGAAGCTCACTATGTTTCGCATACTTATGGAAATGGTGAGTAAGCACACCAATACCATCAAGGAACTCGAAACCCTCGTCACTGAGGAGAAGGAGAGATATGAACTCCTTGAGCAGAAAGTTCTTTATGAGGAAGCACAAAATGATGTATTATGTTCAAAAGTAGGTGAAAACCTTGATAAACATGCTAATGATCTTGTCTCCTTGAAAAAGACTGAAAATGTGTGTAGAGAATTACTAAATGATAAAGACCGACTTGTGAACTCTCATGCTTCTCTTTCTAAGGACTGTGAGCGTCTATCCCTGTCTCTCAAAGACAAGGAAGAGAAACTCACTGTTCTTACAAAGAGCTTTGAGGCACTTAAGGTCACTTATCTTGACACTCTAGCTAAGGCCTACTCCTCACCTATTATCAATGTTGATACCTGCACTACTAACCCTAGTAGTGAACTGACATCTATCCTTGAGGAAAACTGTACGTTAAGGGCACAGCTAGACAGAGGTCTCATGACATGTGCACAAGGACAAAAGACTCTCAATGAGATCTTAAGTCGACACAATGGAGGTGTCGCCAAGAAAGGGCTTGGGTTCAACTCAAGCACTGCCAAGAAAAGTGCATCTCCTCTGAAGTGTACCACTCCTCTTAAGGAAATATTTGTACCAGAGGGACACCTGGAGAAAGGTAAGGTTGTGAGTGGATCGGTCACCAGGGGTTCGTCTACTCACAACAAGACAACCGAATTCATGCCTCCATCCTATGTACTACGCAAATCAAAGGAAGGAGAAGTTTATGCTAAATTCGTTGGTCCCCGTGATGCATTTCGATTCTATGCCATTTGGGTCCCTAAGACTCTTGTAACTAATGTGAAAGGCCCCATGACAAAATGGGTACCCCAAACCAAGTCTTAATTCGTTATAGGCTGTTTTCTCTGGTGGAGCAAAATGGGTGATCGACAGTGGATGTACCAATCATATGACCGGAGATAGTAACTTGCTCTATGACTTCATGCAAGCCATTCGACCATACATGAGCATTGTATTTGGTGGAGGGTCGAAAGGGCAGGTAATTGGGTTGGGCAAGGTGGACATCACTAATGACATGTCTATTGCAAATGTCATGCTTGTCCAATCTCTTCAATATCATTTACTTTCAGTTCGTCAATTGGCTTCCGTCGGTAATGACACACTATTTGGACTAACGGATGTGAAAGTCTTTAAGAGAGACACTCTTGAAGTGGCTTTTGTTGGAGAGTTGGATGGCAACCTTTACACGGTTGGTTTCTTGAAAGAGAGCACTTTCCATACAACTTATCTAATGGCCAAGGCCGACATGGGATGGCTGTGGCATCGCCGGCTTGCCCATGTTGGCATGAAAAATCTGTTGGAAATATGCCCTAGAGGCAATAATAAATTAGTTATTATTATATTTCTTAGTTCATGATAATCGTTTATTATCCATGCTATAATTTTATTAATTGGAAACACAATACTTGTGTGGATACATAGACAAAACACTGTCCCTAGTAAGCCTCTACTTGACGAGCTCGTTGATCAAAGATGGCCAAGGTTTCCTGGCCATAGGCAAGTGTTGTTACTTGATAACGGGATCACATCATTAGGAGAATCATGTGATGGACTAGACCCAAACTAATAGACGTAGCATGTTGATCGTGTCATTTTGTTGCTACTGTTTTCTACGTGTCAAGTATTTGTTCCTATGACCATGAGATCATATAACTCACTGACACCGGAGGAATGCTTTGTGTGTATCAAACATCGAAACGTAACCGGGTGACTATAAAGATGCTCTACAGGTATCTCCGAAGGTGTTAGTTGAGTTAGTATGGATCGAGACTGGGATTTGTCACTCCGTGTGACGGAGAGGTATCTCGGGGCCCACTCGGTAATACAACATCACACACAAGCCTTGCAAGCAATGTGACTTAGTGTAAGTTGTGGGATCTTGTATTACGGAACGAGTAAAGAGACTTGCGGGTAAACGAGATTGAAATAGGTATGCGGATACTGACGATCGAATCTCGGGCAAGTAACATACCGAAGGACAAAGCGAATGACATACGGGATTATATGAATCCTTGGCACTGAGGTTCAAACGATAAGATCTTCGTAGAATATGTAGGATCCAATATGGGCAACCAGGTCCCGCTATTGGATATTGACCGAGGAGTCTCTCGGGTCATGTCTACATAGTTCTCGAACCCGCAGGGTCTGCACACTTAAGGTTCGACGTTGTTTTATGCGTATTTGAGTTATATGGTTGGTTACCGAATGTTGTTCGGAGTCCTGGATGAGATCACGGACGTCACGAGGGTTTCCGGAATGGTCCAGAAATGAAGATTGATATATAGGATGACCTTATTTGATTACCGGAAGGTTTTCGGAGTTACCGGGAATGTACCGGGAATGACGAATGGGTTCCGGGAGTTCACCCGGGGGGGCAACCCACCCCGGGGAAGCCCATAGGCCTTGAGGGTGGCGCACCAGCCCTTAGCGGGCTGGTGGGACAGACCAAAAGGGGCCCTATGCGCATTGGAAGAAAAATCAAAGAGAAAAAAAAAAGAGGAGGTGGGAAGGGAAGGAAGGACTCCCACCCACCAAACCAAGTCCAACTCGATTTGGGGCGGGGGAGACCTTCCCCCTTGGTTCGGCCGACCCCCTTGGGGCTCCTTGAGCCCCAAGGCAAGGCTCCCCTTCTCCCACCTATATATACGGAGGTTTTAGGGCTGATTTGAGACGACTTTTCCACGGCAGCCCGACCACATACCTCCACAGTTTCTCCTCTAGATCGCGTTTCTGCGGAGCTCAGGCGGAGCCCTGCCGAGACAAGGTCATCACCAACCTCTGGAGCGCCGTCACGCTGCCGGAGAACTCTTCTACCTCTCCGTCTCTCTTGCTGGATCAAGAAGGCCGAGATCATCGTCGAGCTGTACGTGTGCTGAACGCGGAGGTGCCGTCCGTTCGGCACTTGATCGTGGGACTGATCGCGGGACGGTTCGCGGGGCGGACCGAGGGACGTGAGGACGTTCCACTACATCAACCGCGTTCACTAACGCTTCTGCTGTACGGTCTACAAGGGTACGTAGATCACACATCCCCTCTCATAGATGGACATCACCATGATAGGTCTTCGTGTGCGTAGGAAATATTTTGTTTCCCATGCGACGTTCCCCAACAGTGGCATCATGAGCTAGGTTCATGCGTAGATGTCTTCTCGAGTAGAACACAAAAGTTTTTGTGTGCGGTGATGTGCGTTTTGCTGCCCTCCTTAGTCTTTTCTTGATTCCGCGGTATTGTTGGATTGAAGCGGCTTGGACCGACATTACTCGTACGCTTACGAGAGACTGGTTTCATCGTTACGAGTAACTCCGTTGCTCAAAGATGACTGGCAAGTGTCGGTTTCTCCAACTTTAGTTGAATCGGATTTGACCGAGGAGGTCCTTGGACGAGGTTAAATAGCAACTCATATATCTCCGTTGTGGTGTTTGCGTAAGTAAGATGCGATCCTACTAGATACCCATGGTCACCACGTAAAACATGCAACAACAAAATTAGAGGAAGTCTAACTTGTTTTTGCACGGTATGCTTGTGATGTGATATGGCCAACGATGTGATGTGATATATTGGATGTATGAGATGATCATGTTGTAATAGAAAATATCGACTTGCACGTCGATGGTACGGCAACCGGCAGGAGCCATAGGGTTGTCTTTAAACTAACGTTTGTGCTTGCAGACGCGTTTACTATTTTGCTAGGATGTAGCTTTAGTAGTAATAGCATGAGTAGCACGACAACCCCGATGGCGACACGTTGATGGAGATCATGATGATGGAGATCATGGTGTGGCGCCGGTGACAAGAAGATCGTGCCGGTGCTTTGGTGATGGAGATCAAGAAGCACGTGATGATGGCCATATCATGTCACCTATGAATTGCATGTGATGTTAATCCTTTTATGCACCTTATTTTGCTTAGAACGACGGTAGCATTATGAGGTGATCTCTCACTAAAATTTCAAGACGAAATTGTGTTCTCCCCGACTGTGCACCGTTGCTACAGTTCGTCGTTTCGAGACAACACATGATGATCGGGTGTGATAGACTCAACGTTCACATACAACGGGTGCAAAACAGTTGCGCACGCGGAACACTCGGGTTAAGCTTGACGAGCCTAGCATGTGCAGACATGGCCTCGGAACACATGAGACCGAAAGGTCGAGCATGAATCGTATAGTTGATATGATTAGCATAGAGATGCTTACCACTGAAACTATTCTCGACTCACGTGATGATCGGACTTGAGATAGTGGATTTGGATCATGTACCACTCAAATGACTAGAGAGATGTACTTTTTGAGTGGGAGTTCTTAAGTAATATGATTAATTGAACTAATTGTCATGAACATAGTCTAATGGTCTTTGCGAATTACGATGTAGCTTGCGCTATAGCTCTACTGTTTTTATATGTTCCTAGAGAAAATTTAGTTGAAAGTTGATAGTAGCAAACTTTGAAGAGGATTGTCCTCGTTGCTGCGTAGAAGGGTTATGTCCTTAATGCACCACTCGGTGTGCTCCACCTCGAGCGTCGTCTATGGATGCTATGAACATCCGACATACATGTTTCTGATGACTACACGATAGTTCAGTGCAAAATACTTAATGGCTTAGAAGCAAGGCACCGAAGACGTTTTGAAACGTCACGGAACATAAGTGATGTTCTAAAGAGATGAAATTGTGATTTCATGCTCGTGCCCTTGTTGAGAGGTACGAGACCTTCGACAAGATTCTTTGTCCACAAAGTAAAGGAGAAAAGCTCAATCGTTGAGCGTGTGCTCAGATTGTCTGAGTACGACAATCACTTGAATCAAGTGGGAGTTAATCTTCCAGATGAGATAGTGCTGGTTCTCCAAAGTCACTGCCACCAAGCTGTGAGAGCTTCGTGATGAACTATAACATATCAAGGATAGATACAATGATCTTTGAGTGATTCGCGATGTTTGACACTGCGAAAGTAGAAATCAAGAAGGAGCGTCAATAGTTGATGGTTAGTAGAACCACTAAGTTTCAAGAAAGGCAAGGGCTAGAATGGATACTTCGTGAAACGGCAAAACAGTTGCTGCACTAATGAAGAGACCCAAGATTAAACCCAAACCCGAGACTAAGTGGTTCTGTAATGAGGGTAACAGTCACTGAGGCGGAGCAACTCTAGATACTTGGTAGATAAGAAGGCTGGAAAAAGTCGAAAGAAGTATATTTGATATACATGATGTTGATGTGTACTTTACTAGTACTCCTAGTAGCATGAGGGTATTGGATACCGGTTCAGTTGCTAAGTGATTAGTAACACGAAATGAAAGCTACGGCATAAACGGAGACTAGCTAAAGGTGAGGTGACGATACGTGTTGGAAGTGTTTCCAAGGTTGATATGATCAAACGTCGCACGCTCCCTCTACCATCGGGATTGGTGTTAAACCTAAATAATTGTTATTTGGTGCTTGCGTTAAGCATGAACATGATTGGATCATGTTTATTGCAATACGATTATTCATTTAAAGAGAATAATGGTTACTCTATTTTCTTGAATAATCACCTTCAATGGTTTATTGAATCTCGATCGTAGTGTTACACATGTTCATGATATTGGTGCCAAAAGATACGAGGTAATGATGATAGTACCACTTACTTGTGGCACTGCCGCTTGAGTCATGTTGGTATAGATTGCATGAAGAGGCTCCATGCTGATGGATCTTTATACTCACTTGATTTTGAATCACTAGTGACATGAAAATCATACCACATGAGCAAGGCCTTGTTTTCATTGAGATGAAATAAGATAGTAACTTGTTGGAAGTGATACATTTTGATGTATGCAGTCCAATGGGTGCTGAGGCACGCAGTGGATATCATTATGTTCTTACTTCAATGACGATTTGAGTAGATACTAGAGTATTTTCTTAATGAATCACAAGTCTGAAATATTGAAAAGTTCTATTCTGTTTCGGAGTGAAGTTCGTCGTAACAAGAGGATAAACTGTCTACGATATGATCATAGAAATGAATATCTGAGTTACGAGTTTTGGTACGCAGTTAAGACAATGTGGAAATTGTTTCGCAGTTCATGCCACCTAGAACATCATAGTGTGATGATGTGTCTGAACGTCATAGCCACACACTATTTGGTATGGTGCATGCTATGATGTCTCTTATTGAATTACCACTATCGTTTATGGGTTATGCATTAGAGACAACCGCATTCACTTTAAGTAGGGCACCGCGTATTTCCGTTGAGATGACACAGTATAGACTGAGGTTTAGAGAAATCTAAACTGTCGTTTCTTGAAAGTTTGGGGCTTCGACACTTATGTGAAAAAGTTTCAGTCTGATAAGCTCGAACCCAAAGCGGATAAATGCATCTTCATAGGATATCAAAAACAGTTGGGTACATCTCCTATCTCAGATCCGAAAGCAAAGTGTTTGTTTCTAGAAACGGATCCTTTCTCGAGGAAAGGTTTCTCTCGAAAGAATTGAGTGGGAGAGTAGTAGAACTTGATGAGGTTATTGAACCATCACTTCGACCAGTGTGTAGCAGGGCGCAGGAAGTTGTTCCTGTGGCGCCTACACCAATTGAAGTGAAAGCTGATGATGGTGATCATCGAGCATCGGCTCAAGTTACTACAAGCCTCATAGGTTGACAAGGTCGCGTACTACTACAGAGTGGTACGGTAACCCTGTCTTGGAGGTCATGTTGTTGAGCAACAGTGAACCTACGAGTTATGGAGAAAGCAATGGTGGGCCCGGATTCCGATAAATGGCTGGAGGCCATGAAATCCGAGAGAGGATCCATGTATGAAAACAAAGTGTAGACTTTGGAAGAACTGCTTGATGGTCATAGGACTGTTGAATAAAGATGGATCTTTAAAAGGAAGACAAACGATGATGGTGATAAGTCACTATTAAAGAAAAGCTCGACTTGTCGCAAAGATGTTTCCGACAAGATCAAACAGTTGACTATGATGAGACTTTCTCACTCGTAGCGATGCTAAAAGTCTGTTAGAATTATGTTAGTAGTTGCTGCATTATTTATGAAATATTGCATGCAGGATGTCAAAACATTGTTTCCTCGACGGTTTCCTTGAGCAAACATTGTATGTGATACAACCAGGAGGTTTTGTCGATCCTAAAGATACTAGCAAGTATGCAAGCTCCAGTGATCCTTCAATGGACTGGTGCAAGCATCTCGGAGTTGGAATATACACTTTGATGAGATGATCAAAGATTTTGGGTTTGTACAAGGTTTATGAGAAACTTGTATTTCCAAAGAAGTGAGTGGGAGCACTATAGAATTTCTGATAAGTATATGTGGTTGACATATTGTGGATCAGAAGTAATGTAGAATTTCTGTAAAGTATACAAGGTTGTTTGAAAGGAGTTTTCAAAGGAATACCTGGATTACGCTACTTGAACGTTGAGCATCAAAGATCTATGGAGATAGATCAAAAGCGCTTAATGGAAGTTTCAACAAGATGCATGCCTTGACAAATTTTGAAGGAGTTCAAAATAGATCCGCAAAGAAGGAGTTCTTGGTTGCGTTGTACGGTGTGTATTTGAGTAAGACTCAAAACCCGACCACGGTAGAATAAAGAGAATAGACGAAGGTCGTCTTCTATGCCTTAGCCGTAGACTCTAAAGTATGCCATGCTGTGTACCGCACCTGATGTGTGCCTTGCGGCAAGTCAGTTAAAGAGGTACACAGAGTGATCCAGGATTGAATCACTGATCAGCGGTCAAAGTTATCCTTAGTAACTAAATAGACTAAGGAACTTTTCTCGATTATGGAGGTGGTTAAAGAGTTCGTCGTAAAGGGTTACGTTGATGCAAGCTTTGACACTAATCCGAATAACTATGAGTAGTGAAACGGATTCGTATAGTAGAGTAGATATTTGGAAGCATTTCCGAATAGCACGTAGTAGCAGCATATATAAGATGACATAAAGATTTGTAAAGAACGCACGGATCTGAAAGTTTCAGAACTGTTGACTAAAACCTCTCTCACGAGCAAGACGTGATCAGACCCCAGAACTATATGGGTGTTGGATTCGTTGGAATCACATGGAGATGTGAACTAGATTATTGACTCTAGTGCAAGTGGGAGACCGTTGGAAATATGCCCTAGAGGCAATAATAAATTAGTTATTATTATATTTCTTAGTTTATGATAATCGTTTATTATCCATGCTATAATTGTATTGATTGGAAACCCAATACTTGTGTGGATACATAGACAAAACACTGTCCCTAGTAAGCCTCTACTTGACGAGCTCGTTGATCAAAGATGGCCAAGGTTTCCTGGCCATAGGCAAGTGTTGTTACTTGATAACGGGATCACATCATTAGGAGAATCATGTGATGGACTAGACCCAAACTAATAGACGTAGCATGTTGATCGTGTCATTTTGTTGCTACTGTTTTCTGCGTGTCAAGTATTTGTTCCTATGACCATGAGATCATATAACTCACTGACACCGGAGGAATTCTTTGTTTGTATCAAACATCACAACGTAACTGGGTGACTATAAAGATGCTCTACAGGTATCTCCGAAGGTGTTAGTTGAGTTAGTATGGATCGAGACTGGGATTTGTCACTCCGTGTGACGGAGAGGTATCTCGGGGCCCACTCGGTAATACAACATCACACACAAGCCTTGCAAGCAATGTGACTTAGTGTAAGTTGCGGGATCTTGTATTACGGAACGAGTAAAGAGACTTGCCGGTAAACGAGATTGAAATAGGTATGCGGATACTGACGATCGAATCTCGGGCAAGTAACATACCGAAGGACAAAGGGAATGACATACGGGATTATATGAATCCTTGGCACTAAGGTTCAAACGATAAGATCTTCGTAGAATATGTAGGATCCAATATGGGCATCCAGGTCCCGCTATTGGATATTGACCGAGGAGTCTCTCGGGTCATGTCTACATAGTTCTCGAACCCGTAGGGTCTGCACACTTAAGGTTCGACGTTGTTTTATGCGTATTTGAGTTATATGGTTGGTTACCGAATGTTGTTCGGAGTCCCGGATGAGATCACGGACGTCACGAGGGTTTCCGAAATGGTCCGGAAACGAAGATTGATATATAGGATGACCTCATTTGATTACCGGAAGGTTTTCGGAGTTACCGGGAATGTAGCGGGAATGACGAATGGGTTCCGGGAGTTCACCCGGGGGGGCAACCCACCCCGGGGAAGCCCATAGGCATTGAGGGTGGCGCACCAGCCCTTAGCAGGATGGTAGGACAGCCCAAAAGGGGCCCTATGCGCATTGGAAGAAAAATTAAAGAGAAAAAAAGAGGAGGTGGGAAGGGAAGGAAGGACTCCCACCCACCAAACCAAGTCTAACTCGGTTTGGGGGGGGGGACCTTCCCCCTTGGTTCGGCCGACCCCCTTGGGGCTCCTTGAGCCCCAAGGCAAGGCTCCCCCTCTCCCACCTATATATACATTGGTTTTAGGGCTGATTTGAGACGACTTTTCCACGGCAGCCCGACCACATACCTCCACGGTTTTTCCTCTAGATCGCGTTTCTGCGGAGCTCGGGCGGAGCCCTGCCGAGACAAGGTCATCACCAACCTCCGGAGCGTCGTCACGCTGCCGGAGAACTCTTCTACCTCTCCGTCTCTCTTGCTGGATCAAGAAGGCCGAGATCATCGTCGAGCTGTACGTGTGCTGAACGCGGAGGTGCTGTCCGTTCGGTACTAGATCGTGGGACTGATTGCGGGATTGTTCGCGGGGCGGATCGAGGGACGTGAGGACGTTCCACTACATCAACCGCGTTCACTAAAGCTTCTGCTGTACGATCTACAAGGGTACGTAGATCACTCATCCCCTCTCGTAGATGGACATCACCATGATAGGTCTTCGTGCGCGTAGGAAATTTTTTGTTTCCCTTGCGACGTTCCCCAACAAAATCTTCAAAATCTCTTAAACGGCAATCACATCCTTGGACTAACAAATGTGTCTTTTAAGAAAGATCGTGTGTGCAGTGCATGCATAGCTGGGTAGCAATATTAATCAAGACATCCACCCAAGAACGTTGTATCCACTTCGAGGCCGTTAGAGCTCCTTCATGTTGATCTTTTTGGGCCTCCTTCATGGGCAAGTCTTGGAGGGAAAAAGTATGGCCTAGTCATTGTTGATGATTACTCAACATATACATGGGTGTTCTTTCTCAAGTCCAAGGACGAGACGAAGGTCACTTTCATTGACTTTGCCAAACAAGCCCAGCGGAAGTTTGACAAGGACATCAAGGCAGTAAGAAGTGATAATGGCTCTGAGTTCAAGAACTACACCCTGGAAGAATTTCTTAGTGATGAGGGGATAGAACATCAGTACTCCGCACCTTACACCCCCCATAAAAATGGTGTAGCAGAGAGAAAGAACCGGACACTTGTGGAAATGGCAAGGTCTATGTTAGATGAATTCAAGTCACCACATAGCTTTTGGGCTGAGGCTGTGAACACAGCATGTCATGCATCAAACCGACTCTTCCTCCGATCAATATTGGAGAAAACTCCATATGAGCTCCTAACTGGGAACAAGCCCAATGTTAAGTACTTTCGTGTGTTTGGATGCAAATGCTTCATCCTCAACAAACGGGAACGGTTAGGGAAATTTCAATCCAAAACAACTGAGGGGATTTTTGTTGGCTATGGGTCAAACTCTCACGCCTACAGAGTCTACAACAAATCCACTGGATGTGTTATAGAAACCTGTGACGTGACGTTTGATGAATTTAACCGCTCCCATGGGGAGCAAGTTGATCTAAATGATGCAGGTGAAGAAGACTCTCCACAAGATATCTTAAACATGGGTGTAGGTGCACTTCTGCCTATGGAACAAAGACCCCATGATGATGATGAAGATGATGAGAACATCTCGCATCCTCAAGATAGTTCACTACCAGTACCTCCACAAGATATTAGCACACCCATCATGCCAGTTTTTGAGGATCAAGTGGGAGATGACACTCAAGAACAAGTTGATCTTCAAGAGGTAGACCAAAGTATGGATATGCTTGATGATGAACCTCAACAGGTGCAACGCGAAGAGGAATATCTTCCTCCGCACATAAATGATCCATATGTTGAGGACATTGATGATGGAAACGAAGTTGAACCTCATGAAACCTTGACCTCCATCATGCCTCGTGTGGCCGGTCGTGTTGATATTGATCAAATCCTCACAGGCGTATCGGAAGGTAGAGTGACTCGTAAACAATTAACAAACTTTTGTGCTCACTTTTCATTTGTCTCTAGTACCGTGCCACACAGGGTTCAGGATGCACTATGTGACAACGACTGGCTACTTGCTATGCAAGAAGAGCTAAATAGTTTAACACGCAATGAAGTATGGTCATTGGTGTTGGGGAACGTCGCATGGGAAACAAAAAATTTCCAACGCGCACGAAGACCTATCATGGTGATGTCCATCTACGAGAGGGGATAAGTGATCTACGTACCCTTGTAGACCGTACAGCAGAAGCGTTAGTGAACGCGGTTGATGTAGTGGAACGTCCTCACGTCCCTCGATCCGCCCCGCGAACAATCCCGCGATCAGTCCCACGATATAGTACCGAACGGACGGCACCTCCGTGTTCAGCACACGTACAGCTCGACGATGATCTCGGCCTTCTTGATCCAGCAAGAGAGACGGAGAGGTAGAAGAGTTCTCCGGCAGCGTGACGGTGCTCCGGAGGTTGGTGATGACCTTGTCTCAGCAGGGCTCCGCCCGAGCTCCGCAGAAACACGATCTAGAGGAAAAACCGTGGAGGTATGTGGTCGGGCTGCCGTGGAAAAGTCGTCTCAAATCAGCCCTAAAAGCTCCGTATATATAGGTGGGAGGGAGGGGACCTTGCCTTGGGGCTCAAGGAGCCCCAAGGGGGTCGGCCGAGTCCAAGGGGGAAGGCTCCCCCCCCCCAAACCGAGTTGGACTTGGTTTGGTGGGTGGGAGTCCTTCCTTCCCTTCCCACCTCCTCTTTTTTTTTCTTTTCTCTTTGATTTTCTTTCCTAGGTGCATAGGGCCCTCTTGGGCTGTCCCACCAGCCCACTAAGGGCTGGTGTGCCACCCTCAAGGCCTATGGGCTTCCCCAGGGTGGGTTTCCCCCCCGGGTGAACTCCCGGAACCCATTCGTCATTCCCGGTACATTCCCAGTAATTCCGAAAACCTTCCGGTAATCAAATGAGGTCATCCCATATATCAATCTTCGTTTCTGGACCATTACGGAGACCCTCGTGACGTCCGTGATCTCATCCGGGACTCCGAACAACATTCGGTAACCAACCATATAACTCAAATACGCATAAAACAACGTCGAACCTTAAGTGTGCAGACCCTGCGGGTTCGAGAACTATGTAGACATGACCCGAGAGACTCCTAGGTCAATATCCAATAGCGGGACCTAGATGCCCATATTGGATCCTACATATTCTACGAAGATCTTATCGTTTGAACCTCAGTGCCAAGGATTCATATAATCCCGTATGTCATTCCCTTTGTCCTTCGGTATGTTACTTGCCCGAGATTCGATCGTCAGTATACGTATACCTATTTCAATCTCGTTTACCGGCAAGTCTCTTTACTCGTTCCGTAATACAAGATCCCGCAACTTACACTAAGTTACATTGCTTGCAAGGCTTGTGTGTGATGTTGTATTACCGAGTGGGCCCCGAGATACCTCTCCGTCACACGGAGTGACAAATCCCAGTCTTGATCCATACTAACTCAACTAACACCTTCGGAGATACCTGTAGAGCATCTTTATAGTCACCCAGTTACGTTGTGACGTTTGATACACATAAAGCATTCCTCCGGTGTCAGTGAGTTATATGATCTCATGGTCATAGGAATAAATACTTGACACGCAGAAAACAGTAGCAACAAAATGACACGATCAACATGCTACGTCTATTAGCTTGGGTCTAGTCCATCACGTGATTCTCCTAATGACGTGATCCAGTTATCAAGCAACAACACTTTGTTCATAATCAGAAGACACTAACTATCTTTGATCAACTCGCTAGCCAACTAGAGGCTTGCTAGGGACGGTGTTTTGTCTATGTATCCACACATGTAAATGAGTCTTCATCCAATACAATTATAGCATGGATAATAAACGATTATCTTGATACAGGAATTATAATAATAACTATATTTATTATTGCCTCTAGGGCATAATTCCAACAGTCTCCCACTTGCACTAAAGTCAATAATCTATCCCTCACATCATCATGCGAATTACATTGTAATAAACCTAACACCCATACAGTTCTGGTGTTGATCATGCTTTGGCCGTGGAAGAGGTTTAGTCAGCGGGTCTGCTACATTCAGATCCGTGTGCACTTTGCATATATTTACGTCCTCTCCCTCGACGTAGTCGCGGATGAGGTTGAAGCGTCGTTTGATGTGTCTGGTCTTCTTGTGAAACCGTGGTTCCTTTGCTAAGGCAATGGCACCTGTGTTGTCACAGAACAAGGTTATTGGATTCAGTGCGCTTGGCACCACTCCAAGATCCGTCATGAACTGCTTCATCCAGACACCCTCCTTAGCCGCCTCCGAGGCAGCCATGTACTCCGCTTCACATGTAGAATCTGCTACGACGCTTTGCTTGGAACTGCACCAGCTTACCACACCCCCATTAAGAATAAATACGTATCCGGTTTGCGACCTAGAGTCGTCCGGATCTGTGTCAAAGCTTGCATCGACGTAACCTTTTCCGCCGAGCTCCTCGTCACCTCCATACACGAGAATCATCTCCTTAGTCCTTTTCAGGTACTTTAGGATATTCTTGACCGCTCTCCAGTGATCCACTCCTGGATTACTCTGGAACCTACCTGCCATACTTATGGCCAGGCTAACATCCGGTCTAGTGCACATCATTGCATACATGATAGAACCTATGGCTGAAGCATAGGGGACGGAGCGCATATGCTCTCTATCTTCATCAGTTGTTGGGCACTGAGTCTTACTCAATCTCGTACCTTGTAAAACCGGCAAGAACCCTTTCTTGGACTGTTCCATTTTGAACCTTTTCAAAACTTTATCAAGGTATGTGCTTTGTGAAAGTCCTATCAGGCGTTTTGATCTATCCCTATAGATCTTAATGCCTAGAATGTAAGCAGCTTCTCCTAGGTCCTTCATAGAGAAACTCTTATTCAAGTAATCCTTTATGCTCTCTCAAAACTCCACGTTGTTTCCAATCAGCAATATGTCATCCACATATAATATTAGAAACGCCACAGAGCTCCCACTCACTTTCTTGTAAATACAAGATTCTCCAACCACTTGTATAAACCCAAATGCTTTGATCACCTCATCAAAGCGTTTGTTCCAACTCCGAGATGCTTGCACCAGTCCATAAAGGGATCGCTGGAGCTTGCACACCTTGTTAGCATTCTTAGGATCGACAAAACCTTCGGGTTGTATCATATACAACTCCTCCTTAAGGAAACCGTTAAGGAACGCCGTTTTGACATCCATCTGCCAGATTTCATAATCGAAAAATGCAGCTATTGCTAACATGATTCTGACGGACTTAAGCATCGCTACGGGTGAGAATGTCTCATCGTAGTCAACTCCTTGAACTTGTGAAAAACCCTTTGCCACAAGTCGAGCTTTATAAACGGTCACATTGCCGTCAGCATCCATCTTCCTCTTAAAGATCCGTTTGTTCTGAATAGCCTTGCAGCCCTGAGGTAGTACCTCCAAAGTCCACACTTTGTTCTCATACATGGATCCTATCTCGGACTTCATGGCTTCCAGCCATTTGTTGGAATCTGGGCCCACCATTGCTTCTTCATAATTTGCAGGTTCATTGTTGTCTAACAACATGATTGATAAGACGGGATTACCGTACCACTCTGGAGCAGCACGTGGTCTCGTCGACCTGCGTGGTTCGACAGAAACTTGAACCGGAGTTTCATGATCATCATCATTAACTTCCTCCTCAACCGGCGTCGCAATGACAGAGGTTTCCCCTTTCCCTGCGCCACCATCCAGAGGGATGAGAGGTTCGACAACCTCGTCAAGTTCTATCTTCCTGCCACTCAATTCTCTCGAGAGAAACTCCTTCTCGAGAAAAGCTCCGTTTTTAGCAACAAACACTTTGCCCTCGGATTTGAGATAGAAGGTGTACCCAACTGTCTCTTTTGGGTAACCTATGAAGACGCACTTTTCCGCTTTGGGTTCCAGCTTTTCAGGCTGAAGCTTTTTGACATAAGCATCACATCCCCAAACTTTAAGAAACGACAACTTTGGCCTTTTGCCATACCACAGTTCGTATGGTGTCGTCTCAACGGATTTTGATGGTGCCCTATTTAAAGTGAATGCAGCTGTTTCTAATGCATAACCCCAAAATGATAACGGCAAATCGGTAAGAGACATCATAGATTGCACCATCTGTAATAAAGTACGATTACGACATTCGGACACACCATTACGCTGTGGTGTTCCAGGTGGTGTCAACTGTGAAACAATTCCACATTGTCTTAAGTGAGCACCAAACTCGAAACTCAGATATTTACCCCCACGATCAGACCGTAGGAACTTGATCTTCTTGTTACGATGATTTTCCACTTCACTCTGAAATTGCTTGAACTTTTCAAATGTTTCAGACTTGTGCTTCATCAAGTAGACATAACCATATCTACTCAAATCGTCAGTGAAGGTGAGAAAATAACGATATCCGCCGCGCGCCTCTACGCTCATCGGACCACACACATCGGTATGTATGATTTCCAACAAGTCACTTGCACGCTCCATAGTTCCGGAGAATGGAGTCTTAGTCATCTTTCCCATGAGGCATGGTTCGCACGTGTCAAGTGAATCAAAGTCAAGTGACTCCAAAAGTCCATCAGCATGGAGTTTCTTCATGCGTTTTACACCAATATGACCTAAGCGGCAGTGCCACAAAAATATGGCGCTATCATTGTTAACTCTAAATCTTTTCGTCTCAATGTTATGTATATGTGTATCGCTATCAAGATTCAATATGAACAATCCTCTCACGTTAGGTGCATGACCATAAAAGATGTTACTCATAGAAATAGAACAACCATTATTCTCTGACTTAAAAGAGTAACCGTCTCGCAATAAACAAGATCCAGATATAATGTTCAAGCTCAACGCAGGCACTAAATAACAATGATTTAAGTTCATCACTAATCCTGATGGTAACTGAAGTGAAACTGTGCCGACGGCGATTGCATCAACCTTGGAACCATTTCCTACGCGCATCGTCACTTCATCTTTCGCCAGCCTTCGTCTATTCCGCAGTTCCTGTTTCGAGTTGCAAATATGAGCAACAGAACCGGTATCGAATACCCAGGCACTACTATGAGAGCCGGTTAAGTACACATCAATAACATGTATATCAAATATACCTGATTTTTCTTTGGCCGCCTTCTTATCTGCCAGATACTTGGGGCAATTGCGCTTCCAGTGACCCATACCCTTGCAATAGTAACACTCCGTTTCAGGCTTAGGTCCAGCTTTGGGTTTCTTCGTCGGATTGGCAACAGGCTTGCCGCCCTTCTTCGAATTACCCTTCTTGCCTTTGCCGTTTCTCTTGAAACTAGTGGTCTTATTCACCATCAACACTTGATGCTCTTTACGGAGTTCAGACTCTGCGACTTTTAGCATCGCAAACAACTCGCCGGGAGACTTGTTCATCCCTTGCATGTTGTAGTTCAACACAAAGCCTTTATAGCTTGGCGGCAGTGATTGAAGGATTCTGTCAGTGATAGCCTCTTGCGGGAGTTCAAGCCCTAGCTCAGCTAGACGGTTTGAGTACCCAGACATTTTGAGCACATGTCCACTGACAGACGAGTTTTTCTCCATCTTGCAAGCATAGAATTTATCGGAGGTCTCATACCTCTCGATCCGGGCGTTCTTTTGAAAGATAAACTTCAACTCTTGGAACATCTCAAATGCTCCATGACGCTCAAAGCGACGTTGAAGTCACGGTTCTAAACCATACAAGACTGCACATTGAACTATTGAGTAGTCCTCCTTACGTGCTAACCAAGCGTTCTTAACATCCTAATCAGCCGTAGCGGGTGGTTCATCTCCTAGCGCAGCATTAAGGACATAATCCTTCTTCCCAGCTTGTAAGATTAGCTTAAGATTACGAGCCCAGTCTACAAAGTTGCTTCCATCATCTTTCAAGTTAGCTTTCTCTAGGAACGTATTAAAATTCAGGGTGACTGTCGCGTGAGCCATGATCTACAACAGAAATATATTCAAAGTGGACTTAGACTATGTTCAAGATAATTAGAGTTTAACTTAATCAAATTATTTGCTAAACTCCCACTCAAAAAGTACATCTCTCTAGTCATTTGAGTGGTTCATGATCCACTTACACTAGCTCAAGTCCGATCATCACGTGAGTTGAGTATAGTTTCAGTGGTAAGCATCCCTATGCTAATCATATCATCTATATGATTCATGATCGACCTTTCGGTCTCATGTGTTCCGAGGCCATGTCTGCACATGCTAGGCTCGTCAAGCTTAACCCGAGTGTTCCGCGTGCGCAACTGTTTTGCACCCGTTGTATGTGAACGTTGAGTCTATCACACCCGATCATCACGTGGTGTCTCGAAATGACGAACTGTAGCAACGGTGCACAGTCGGGGAGAACACAATTTCGTCTTGAAATTTTAGTGAGAGATCACCTCATAATGCTACCGTCGTTCTAAGCAAAATAAGGTGCATAAAAGGATTAACATCACATGCAATTCATAAGTGACATGATATGGCCATCATCACGTGCTTCTTGATCTCCATCACCAAAGCACCGGCACGATCTTCTTGTCACCGGCGCCACACCATGATCTCCATCAACGTGTTTCCATCGGGGTTGTCGTGCTACTCATGCTATTACTACTAAAGCTACATCCTAGCAAAATAGTAAACGCATCTGCAAGCACAAACGTTAGTATAAAGACAACCCTATGGCTCCTGCCGGTTGCCGTACCATCGACGTGCAAGTCGATATTTTCTGTTACAACATGATCATCTCATACATCCAATATATCACATCACATCGTTGGCCATATCACATCACAAGCATACCCTGCAAAAACAAGTTAGACGTCCTCTAATTTTGTTGTTGCATGTTTTACGTGGTGACCATGGGTATCTAGTAGGATCGCATCTTACTTACGCAAACACCACAACGGAGATATATGAGTTGCTATTTAACCTCGTCCAAGGACCTCCTCGGTCAAATCCGATTCAACTAAAGTTGGAGAAACCGACACTTGCCAGTCATCTTTGAGCAACGGAGTTACTCGTAACGATGAAACCAGTCTCTCGTAAGCGTACGAGTAATGTCGGTCCAAGCCGCTTCAATCCAACAATACCGCGGAATAAAGAAAAGACTAAGGAGGGCAGCAAAACGCACATCACCGCACACAAAAACTTTTGTGTTCTACTCGAGAAGACATCTACGCATGAACCTAGCTCATGATGCCACTGTTGGGGAACGTCGCATGGGAAACAAAAAATTTCCTACGCACACGAAGACCTATCATGGTGATGTCCATCTATGAGAGGGGATGTGTGATCTACGTACCCTTGTAGACCGTACAGCAGAAGCGTTAGTGAACGCGGTTGATGTAGTGGAACGTCCTCACGTCCCTCGGTCCGCCCCGCGAACCGTCCCGCGATCAGTCCCACGATCAAGTGCCGAACGGACGGCACCTCCGCGTTCAGCACACGTACAGCTCGACGATGATCTCGGCCTTCTTGATCCAGCAAGAGAGACGGAGAGGTAGAAGAGTTCTCCGGCAGCGTGACGGCGCTCCGGAGGTTGGTGATGACCTTGTCTCAGCAGGGCTCCGCCCGAGCTCCGCAGAAACGCGATCTAGAGGAAAAACTGTAGAGGTATGTGGTCGGGCTGCCGTGGAAAAGTCATCTCAAATCAGCCCTAAAACCTCCGTATATATAGGTGGGAGGGAGGGGACCTTGCCCCAAGGGGGTCGGCCGAGTCCAAGGGGGAAGGCTCCCCCCCCCCAAACCGAGTTGGACTTGGTTTGGTGGGTGGGAGTCCTTCCTTCCCTTCCCACCTCCTCTTTTTTTTTCTCTTTGATTTTCTTTCCTAGGCGCATAGGGCCCTCTTGGGCTGTCCCACCAGCCCACTAAGGGCTGGTGTGCCACCCTCAAGGCCTATGGGCTTCCCCAGGGTGGGTTGCCCCCCCCAGTGAACTCCCGGAACCCATTCGTCATTCCCGGTACATTCCCGGTAACTCCGAAAACCTTCCGGTAATCAAATGAGGTCATCCTATATATCAATCTTCGTTTCCGGACCATTCCGGAAACCCTCGTGACGTCCATGATCTCATCCGGGACTCCGAACAACATTCGGTAACCAACCATATAACTCAAATACGCATAAAACAACGTCGAACCTTAAGTGTGCAGACCCTGCGGGTTCGAGTACTATGTAGACATGACCCGAGAGACTCCTCGGTCAATATCCAATAGCGGGACCTGGATGCCCATATTGGATCCTACATATTCTACGAAGATCTTATCATTTGAACCTCAGTGCCAAGGATTCAAATAATCCCGTATGTCGTTCCCTTTGTCCTTCGGTATGTTACTTGCCCGAGATTCGATCGTCAGTATCCGTATACCTATTTCAATCTCGTTTACTCGCAAGTCTCTTTACTCGTTCCGTAATACAAGATCCCGCAACTTACACTAAGTTACATTGCTTGCAAGGCTTGTGTGTGATGTTGTATTACCGAGTGGGTCCCGAGATATCTCTCCATCACACGGAGTGACAAATCCCAGTCTTGATCCATACTAACTCAACTAACACCTTTGGAGATACCTGTAGAGCATCTTTATAGTCACCCAGTTACGTTGCGACATTTGATACACACAAAGCATTCCTCCGGTGTCAGTGAGTTATATGATCTCATGGTCATAGGAATAAATACTTGACACACAGAAAACAGTAGCAACAAAATGACACGATCAACATGCTACGTCTATTAGCTTGGGTCTAGTCCATCACGTGATTCTCCTAATGACGTGATCCAGTTATCAAGCAACAACACTTTGTTCATAATCAGAAGACACTGACTATCTTTGATCAACTGGCTACCAACTAGAGGCTTGCTAGGGACGGTGTTTTGTCTATGTATCCACACATGTAAATGAGTCTTCATCCAATACAATTATAGCATGGATAATAAACGATTATCTTGATACAAGAATTATAATAATAACTATGTTTATTATTGCCTCTAGGGCATAATTCCAACAATTGGTAGAACGACCAACTGAAGAACATAATGTTATTGGAACTAAATGGATTTTCAAGAACAAGGAAGATGAGAACGGGACTGTTCTATGCAACAAGGCAAGGTTAGTAGCACAGGGGTACTCCCAAGTTGAAGGTTTGGACTTTGGTGAAACTTTCGCCCCTGTTGCTCGTCTTGAGTCCATTCGCATTTTATTGGCCTATGCTGCTTTCAATGGTTTTACCTTGCATCAAATGGATGTGAAAAGTGCTTATCTTAACGGTCCTCTACAAGAAGAAGTGTATGTATCACAACCACCTGGGTTTGTTGACCCTCATCACAAAGACCATGTATATAAACTTCACAAGGCACTTTATGGTCTTAAACAAGCACCCCGTTCTTGGTACGATCATCTTAAGAAGTTCCTACTCGATGATGGCTTTGTGGTGAGGGTGATCGATCCCACTCTTTTTACTAAGAGGGAAAATGGTGATTTGATCTTATGCCAAATCTATGTAGATGACATCATTTTTGGTTCTCCTAACATCCATTTGTGCAAGAAATTTGCGGCCTCCATGACCAAGACCTTTGAGATGTCACTCAACACGGACTTGAAGTTCTTTCTTGGTTTTCAAATACAACAATTTCAAGAAGGGATTTTCTTGTCTCAAACTAAGTATCTCAAGGACATTCTTGAGAAATTTGATATGACAAATGCTAAACCAATGAAGACACCCATGACCACCGATGTAGTTCTAAATGAAGACTCAAACGGTATTCCTTTTGACCCATCTACTTATCGCTCCATGATTGGTTCGCTGCTTTACCTTTGCGCATCTAGACCGGACATCATGTTAAGTGTAGGAATATGTGCTAGATTTCAAGCTTCCCCTATGGAAAGCCATCACACGGCGGTTAAGCACATTCTTAGATACCTTTTTCACACCCCAAAGTTAGGCTTATGGTACCCTAAGGATGCAAAGTTTGATCTTATTGGGTATTCTGATGCGGATTGGGCCGGTGATAAAGTGGGACGAAAATCCACTTCCGGTGCATGTCAGTTTCTTGGACGCTCGTTGGTAAGTTGGTCCTCGAAGAAGCAGAGCTGTGTTTCTCTCTCCACGGCCGAGGCCGAATATATTGCAGCCGCAAGCTGTGCTACTCAATTGCTATGGATGAGGCAAACACTGAAGGATTATGGTATCATGTATCGACACGTTCCTCTTCTCTGTGATAATGAAAGTGCCATAAAGATCTCCGTAAACCCCATTGATCACCCAATTACAAAACATATTGATATTAGGTATCATTTCTTGAGAGACCATGTGCAAAAGGGTGACATTAATATTACCCATGTGGGTACCGACATGCAGTTAGCCGACATTTTCACCAAGCCACTTAGCGTAGCTAGGTTCTGTCAACTTAGGCGTGAACTTGGTATCTTGGAGCTTGACAACATACCTTGACATCTTGCACACATACATACACTCACATTATGGTTGTGTCTTGATGTGCGCATATATTTAGGGGGAGTGCGTCATAATTCTATGTGTTTTTAAGCTTACAACGTACGCACAGATCATTTCATGCATGTAATGCTTCTAGAAAACCAGTGCTCATAGTTGGTTTTATATACATATACCATGAAAGTCATCATCATCACAACAAAATTACCAGAACTGCCCCTCTCTCTATCTCGGACGTCCGGCTCACTCCGGACGTCCGGCGCCAGAAAACCTTCCGGACGTCCGACGCCTCTCGGACGTCCGGCGCCAGAACATCCACCGGCCGTCCGACACCTCTCGGAAGTCCGACCTCCGGACGTCTGAGGCCTCCCGGACGTCCGACGCCTCGAGGACCCTATATAAAGCTGGGCGCGGGGCTGGGTCTTTTACCCTAATCCCTTGCGCCCCACTTCCCCCAGCCACCGCCGCCAGCCCTGGGAGCAGCTCGAGGAGCTCCTCCCCAACGCCGCCCTCCTCGAGATTGAATGATCTCCTCCGCGGATCCCCTTCTCCTCCGTCCGTACCCTTTACGGGATCCCTCTCAGGTTGATCCTCCGTCCTTTCTCGCGTGGATTTGATTTATCCCTTGTCTTTCCTTGTTCGTTCCTCATTTGGGGATTCTTCATCCGCGTAGGGCTCCATGGGCAAGACCAAGCACACCGCTCGGAAGACCGTGGCCGCCTCATCCTCTCGCATCCCTATGAACACGGGGTCGGAATCGGATGAGTCACACCGTCCCTTCAAACGGGCTGCCCGGCGTCCTCCACCCCGTCAGTCGCCGTCTCCATCACCGTCTGATGATGCTGACCCCGACTTCGAGGAGGAGATTGCCGCCGAGGAACTTCCTCAACCCGTCGCTCGAAGGTCCAAGCTCGGGTCTCGCAGGGCATCCTACATGCCACAACCGCCTCCTGCCCAGCCTGAAGGTGAAGCTCGCCGCATCTCTTTAGAGCCCCCTGCCACGTTAGGTCGTGATATCACCAACTTTACCACTCTTGGGGCTGCTTCCTATTTTACTTTCCGCCGCGACGTCAATCAATACGAGGTCGGCAGTGATTCTACGGATTCACGTTTTCGCACAAACGTCCAGGCTGACGTCTTTTCCACGGTCATAGTTCCTAAGGGTTTATCTAATCATCTTTACATTGATATAGAGTGTATTCGCAAGCACCCGGCGAAATATTCGGGTGCCATTGAGCTTATTGAGTCTTCAGGGCTTGCCGCCCCGTTTGCTTTTCATTGCGACTATAATGCTGCTGCCATCCACCAATTCTATGCCACATGTCATTTTGGCTCCGACAACACTGTCACCTGGATGACCTCTGACGTGCGCCTCAAAGCCACTTATGCTACTTTTGTTGCCGCTCTGGGTTTTCCCCATACTGGTCATAAAATTCATAAGGATGATCCTAACCATGCACCTAAGAATATTGAAGTGTGTGGACACCTCCTCAAACCACTCCGTGAGCTTGATGAGGATGAGCACCAGAAGGACCTTAACCAGGTATCCATCTGGCGCTCACCTTTCTTCATTATATTTCAGTGTGTCATCCGCACCATCTATCCCAAGATGGGTGATAAGGGTTCTTGCAGTGGCTATTGTATCGATGTCATGTATCACTTGTTCGAGAACCCCAAGACCAAAATCAATGTGCCCCATTTCCTATGGCATGAGATTCGGCTTGCTAGCTTTCAGTTCAAGCGAGCCTTTCCTCATGCCCCTTTCATTCAGGCACTTATTAACCACGTTGCTGATTTCTCTGTGGCTACCACTCACATCCATCGCAAGTGGACCATTCCCGCTCACATGGCGAATGATTTTGCTCCCAAGCACGCCCCTTCTTCCTCTACTACCACTCGCCGCACTGCTGCACGTGCTGCCACCCCTTCATCTAGCTCCGCGTCTCTCGGTCGCATTGCCAAATTCCTTGGCAAAGCTCACTCTGCTTTGATGAAGGTTGTCTCCTTTCAGTGTGGTCAAACCCATGATGTGGTTTCCCGCTTAGTTTCCTCTCAGAATGCCCTCAAGGCTCGTCTGAGAGCCTCAGGCGATCTTACTGTGAGTGATGATGAGGCCCCTCCTGCTGCTCCTTCCATTGATTTTGGCTTCCCTTCTGGTCCTGAGTGGTCTGAGTTCTTTGACGAGGCTCGGGGCAGTGGTTTGGCTGATGATGCTGATGATGATGATGAGCTCTGAGCTTGGTTGGTGTTATTGATGGCTCCCTTTTTGGTCCTTGGTGACAAAGGGGGAGTAATGTATCGTAGTTAAAATTTTACTCTCGTCATTTTTAGTCTTTGGAGATTTAATGTAATGGATACAATTCATGTATGGCTACTTATGAATGGTTGTGATTTGCTATGATATCATCATAGACTATTATGTCTTGCTCTGTTATTTCTATGATGATCTATTATTCTTCCATGATTGATCCATTTGGAGCTTCGATTTCCTTATCATGCATATCCTAAGGGGGAGCTCCGTACTAAAATATCTCCTAGACTATAATGTATGGTTAATATTTTTGAGACATATGTATATGTTGTCATCAACTACCAAAAAGGGGGAGATTGAAAGAGCATGCTATGCCCCTAATTGTCTTTTGGTGTTAATGATAGCACATACGTAGGAAACTAATCCTATTTGTTGAGTGTATCTCAGGATGGCAAGTACTTTAGTAGATTAAGATTTCTGTGCCAAAGGCTGCCTGAAAAGACTGGTGAGTTATATTTCGAGAAGACTCGGGGTTAAGAAGAGATGCTATAGAATAGTCTTTTGACTTTACTGATATTGAGTATAGGGATCCCGCACTATTAAGAGGGGATCACGGGCTTTGCGAGAAACTTGCTCATACCACATCTCTACAATCATATCAAACATCACATAATATCCACTCTCTACAATTCAACATATGTCCAATCTCCTCGGACATCCGGCTCACTCCGGACATCCGAGGGTCGGACGTCCGGTTGGCTTCGGAAATCCGCAGCCAGACACCAGTAGTTTGTACACACTATAACTCGGAAATCCGGCTCCCTCCGGACGTCCGAGGGACGGACATCCGGCCAAGCTCCGGAAATCCGCAGCCAGACACCAGTAGTTTGTACACACTATAACTCGGAAATCCGGCTCCCTCCGGACGTCCGAGGGCCGGACATCCGGCCAAGCTCCGGAAATCCGGAGGCCAACACCAGTAGTTTGTGTGCACTATATCTCGGACATCCGGCCTCCTCCGGACGTCCGAGCTCCGGATGTCCGACCCCCGTCGGAAATCCGGAAGCCACCACCAGAAGAAATTGTGTTGTATAATACGGACTTCCGGGCCACTTCCGGACGTCCGGCTGCTGATGTATTCGAATAGGTTCAGGCTCACCTACAGGCCCCGAACGTCCGACCCCTGTCGGACGTCCGGCCGTTGATAAATTCAGTTGAGCCCCAGTCATGCCTACAGGTCTCGGACGTCCGACTCCCTCCGGACGTCCGGCTCCTCGCGGACGCCCGGACGTCCCGCAAGTTTCGGACGTCCGGACCGTGTGTGACTTATTGCACCTCCAACGGCTGGATTTCACTCCACACTATATATACTCTTCTCCCACCTCGTGAAAGGGTGTTCAACACAGCCAAGATACATCCAAGAACACCGTTCCTCTCACTCACTCTTGTCTACACTAAATCCTAGATCCCAAGAGCATTTGTGAGTCCTTTAGAGTGTTGTTCCAATCAAAAGAAAGATCGTCTCCCTCTCCTCCTTCCCACCAAAGTGATTTGTGATTTGAGCAAGTTTTGAGCAATCCCCGTGATCTTGTTACTCTTGGTGGTTGGAGACTCCTAGGCGGTAGGAGTCTTCGGAGAGGAATCAAACCATTGTGATATCCCCCGGAAAGTTTGTGAAGGTTTGGAAGCCACCTCAAGGCTTACCACTAGTGGTTGAGAAACGCCTTCGTGGAGTTATCTCAAAGGGAGAATAGGGTGAGCCTTCGTGGCGTTGGTGTGCCTTCGTGGTAACATCCTCCCCTCTAACGGTGACGTAGCTTCCCTCCAAGGAAGTGAACATCGGGATACATCCTTGTCTCTCTCGGAGTTTCGGTTATTCCTAACCCTAACTCTCTACTTGTGTTAATCCTTATTACATACTTGTATTTGCTTATTGTTTACCGCTTGCCTTGCTTCACTCCTAATAGCTTACTCTTTGTCATAGCAATTATTAGGCTTACACTTATATTCCGCACTTTAGCCTAAAATTGCTAAGTAATTGTTAAAACTTGGATTTGTACCTATTCACCCCCCTCTAGGTCCATCTCGATCCTTTTCAGATAGTGACTATGTCGCCAAAAGGTACAAAGATAATCTTTGGAATGATCTCATGTCACATTTCAACCTGCCAGAATGTGAGAATGAAGACGCCGCAGACAAACTGAGGGCCAAAGTCAAGCAGTGGACTCTGAAGAAGATGGCCGAACTGTTCCGTAGCTGGAAGAAGAAGCTATGGAAAAACTATCTGAAGACACAGAAAGTGCCAGTATTCGAGGGGTATCTAGCCAAGCAGGCGAATCACTGGAAGGCATTTCAAGAGTACAAGGAGTCAGAAGATGCCCAGGCATTATCAAAAAAGAACAAGATAAATGCCGACAAGAAGAAATATCACCACAAGCTGGGGCCAGGGGGCTATGAGACTACCATCCCAAAGTGGGATAAGAAAGAGCAAGATCTGATAGATAAAGGCATCGTACCTGAACCACTCCGTGATGAGTGGGAATTGAGAGCAAGAAATTGGTTCCTTGCGCATGGTGGGTCGTACGACGAAACAACAGGGGACCTCATCTGCAATGACGAGCTTAGGATACCCAGGGAGAATTGGAAAAGGATAGTGAAAGAAATTAAGGAGGGACAAAGAAAGTTCACTGTCGATAGAGATAAAGATTTGCTCACACTGGTCCTCGGCAATGACGAACATGGAGGACGAACGCGAGGCTTCGGTCCTTCTTTCCCGTGGTGGCTTGGGTTTGCCAGAGACCAAGACACTTACAGAAGCCGAGAGAGAGCAAAGAAGCGGCATCAGGATGAGGAGAATGACAAGTTCAACCAGTTGCTTGCTAGGATTAACGAGCAACAGAAGCAGATTGATGAGCTTAGAGGAGTACAGCGCCAGGAAGATCCTGCACTTGATATTACCGGCGCCCCATCTAAGCGGAAAAGCAGCGTGGCTGAATCTGAGGCCCCGCCCGACGATGAACGAAGAATGATAGAGGGCGGTCCCGGCTACCCCGTGGATGGAATCAAGGAGTCAACATCATGTGAACTCCATCAGAAATTCAAGAACATATCCATGAAGGTGGCCGTCGGACAAGCTTTACCTTCTGGCCCTGATGCACGCTGGCATGGCCGTGAGATTCCAGCTGGCTTTGCTAAAGTCGGGGTGGATGAAATCATGACGGGGTTTAATGATATGGAGCTCGACATAGCTGGATCCGAAGATGAGAGGACACTCGGAGAAGTACTGGGTGGAGTCATCCTATGGAACAAGAACTACATCAAGCTTCCAGGCTCGGCCCCAAGGACAACACCGCCTCCGAGTCGTCGCAGATCACCTACACCTCCATTACCTCCAAGCCCTCCACATGACGTCGGCCAGCACAACACGAGTCCATCTCGATCACCGCCGCCGGACTTGGGTCGTCCGTCTCCGCCGCCGCCCGCACATGATACTAAGCGGAAGCGTGCCAGCAAGAACGCTCCGTCGAAGATTTCTAAGCGACGGAGCTCCCCAAAGCGCAAACTGTCGCCCCTCCCAAAGGTACCTCATGCTAATCTTCCTATCAGACCTTATGATCGTACCCCCGAGGAAAACGCCAGGATAGCAAAGGAACAGCATGATGCGCAGATGAAAAGGAAGGAACCCGAGCCCCGCCCGGAATACACCGAGAAGCACATAGCATGGGCAAAAGACTTCATAACCACTCCATCACAGTATGACTTACACTATAGGCCTGATGACTATACACGCACATTGCAGAAGTGAAAAAGAGCAGCTCACGTGCAAGTGCAAGTGGGAGCAAATCAAGTTCAACTACAAGCAAGAAAAAATCAGACGTTCCTCAACTTGGACAACAGGCCAAACAGTCGATCCCACCCCTCAAGGTGTTAACCGAGAATGTTCCCCCTCCGGTGCACGGGCAAGCTTTTGAAAGAGCAAAGGAGTTGGCGGATGAATGTGGTATCTTGGTTGAAGATTTGCTGGCTTCCCAAGACGACAGGATACCCAAGGCTATGGTAGCCCCTAAGCCACAGTTTGTCATGGGAGAGCCTTTGGTCAGCAAAGATGATCTCCCAACAAATATGCGTTACTTACATAAATGGTACTTAAGTGAATCAAAGAATGGGAGAACGATGATCGTGCTGAGTGTCCCACGGGAGTACTATGGCCGCTCCGAAGAAATCCATATCGACTTTGATGAACTCTTCCAGATGTACAATGGCGACGCCCTCGACAAATCGCTTATGAGTTGCTATTGTCTGTAAGTTTTTTAATTCGTTGTCTACATATAACTTGTTTAGTTATTTCAATTCATTGTCTATATATAACTTGTACTCTATTATGCAGAATGAAGATTCTGGAGTGTAAAAGTAAGAGCATCCTAAATATTGGGTTTATTGACCCAGATAAAATACATATAGCGACGCTAACTGACAAACCCAAGGAGACGGAGGAAAACCTTCTAAAGTTTCTAACAGATCAGAATTTCTGTGACCACATACTGTTTCCATACAACTTCAGGTGAGGGTCTTTACTCTGTTGTGTCCATTCACTTATAAGTGTAATTGATAAGTTACTGACACACACACATATATATATACATGTGCAGCTTCCATTGGATTATGTTGGACATTCAAATTGATAAGGGAAGAGTTGATGCCTTTGACCCATTATCGAGACCCTTGGAACAGTTCCAAAGCCTGCAGGACATGCTCCAAGGGTAATTTTAATCATTCTTGCGCTCTATCGGTCTCTTTCGATGATTTTATGATATATCAATTAATGAAAAACTTAGCAAATCATTATCCTTGTCGGGCAGGGTTTGGAAGCGGTTCAAGTGCGTGACTACCGGTAACTTTCCTGAGAAGCTGACCTTTAGAGCGGCTCAGGTAAGTAGTAGTATGATATACTTTTATTAATTTTCAATACATTTATGATGCTAGATTATTATTTTGATTATATATATTCTATTCTCGTAAAGTGCGACCAGCAGCCACGGGGAACGCATCTATGCGGATACTATGTTTGCGAGACCATTCGCACGTTTACCTCTGAGCTCAAGGATCACATATTCGACGTAAGCAATGAACATTCACACCTCTATTTTTACCCGTCATTCTTTGTTATCATGATTGATATTCATATTCATCTCCTCTTCTTATATAGCACACGGCCATGAGGACGAAGGTCCTACCAGAGCAACGCGCGATTGCTGTTGCAGAGGAGCTTGCGGGATTTCTGAGGACGGAAGCTATAGATGACAAAGGACGATTTAGTGTAAATAGGGGCCATTACTCATGTTCGTCCATGTAATCGAATAGACGGGCTCTAGTCCCGATAATTCAGATCTGCATATAATTGTATATATATATGCTCGCTTGTAAGATAAGTTAATCTTATATATATGCATAATTATTTCTATTTAAATTATATGAAAACTAATTCCCGAACATCAAACGAGGCATCACGTTAATCTCCCGAACTCCTAAACCCTAAAACCCTAAAATCCAAAAATAATTTCATTCAAAAATAAAAAACCCAAAACCCAGCAAAATCTAAAAATCTTTAGTCCCGGTCCGTGTAACAAACCGGGACTAAAGGGCCTGCCCCTGGGGCGCTACGAGGCGCCCACGTGGAGCACCTTTAGTCCCGGCGTGTAACAGGGCCGGGACGAAAAGGTTAGGCCTTTAGTCCCGCCCCTTTAGTCCCGGTTGGTGAACCGGGACTAAAGCCCCTTACGGGCCGGGGCTTTAGGCTCTGTCCCACTAGTGATAAATGTTGGCAGTTTTAATTCCATCCATACGTGTGAGTTGCTTCCTGACTACAAAGGTATGGACGAGACATGTTTAATATACCACACATGTGGTAATTATCGGAGCCAAAGAAATAGCTTGGTCAACTCCACCTTCTACCGGTCTTGCTAGAGATAGTGCGACACTAATAACCTAGCTACCAATTTTCTCACGGCACATAAACACTCACTCACGCCTGCTTTCTTAGCTCAATCATCGCAGCAAGAGAGACCAAACGCATGGATGCAAGCGAGTCGCAGGAGGAGGAGCCTCGGCGGCTCAGCGTCGATCACGAGTCCCTCAGTGACCCCAATAACGGCAAGGGGGGATGGATCACCTTCCCTTTCCTCGCAGGTCCGTGCGTCCTACTCATGTCATGTGTGATGTGGTCTGTGGATGGAGCATGTTCATAGTTCGTTAAGTTGTGTCTGGCCTGCAGTGGCGATACTGGGGCTCGGGCTGGCGACCGGCGGCGCGACGTCCAACATGGTGGTCTACCTCATAAAGGAGTACAACGTGCCGAGCGTCGACGCGGCGCAGATCTCCACCATCATCTCCGGCTCCATCAGCGTCGCCCCCGTGGCCGGCGCCATCGTCGCCGACGCCTTCTTCGGCTGCTACCCCATCGTCGCCGTCGCCATGGTCATGTCCGTCCTGGTACGTCGCCTATGATCTGCGCGCGCGGGCACATGCAAGTCAATGCTTCAGCTGCTCCACTGACCACTCCGTGTCGTGCGTGCAGTCCTTGGTCATGTTCACGCTGACGGCGAGCCTTCCGGGCCTCCGGCCGGCGGCGTGCCAGCCCGGCGCCGGCCCGTGCGAGCAGGCGTCGACGGGGCAGATGGCGGCCCTGTACGCGGCCGTGTTCCTGCTCTGCCTGAGCGCGGCGGGGGCGCGGTTCAACCAGGCGACGATGGGCGCGAACCAGTTCGAGGCCGCCGGCGACCGCGACGTCTTCTTCAACTGGTACTTCATCTTCTTCTACGCGTCCTCCGTGCTCGGCGCCACGGTCATCGTCTACCTCCAGGACACGCTGTCCTGGACGCTCGGCTTCGGCGTCTCCTGCGCCGCCAGCGCCGTCGGCCTCGCGGCGCTGCTCCTCGGCGCGCGGTACTACCGGCAGCCCGCCGCCCAGGGCAGCCCGTTCACGGGGCTGGCCAGGGTGGTCGTCGCCGCGGCGAGGAAGAGGAAGATCAGTGTCGTGGCGTCGGAGGAGTTGAAGTTTTACCACGGGCTACGTAGGGGCGACGAGGACGTCAAGACTGGCGGCGACGGTGTCGTTAACCCCAGCGACAGCTTTAGGTAAGGAAAAATAGATCTCGTCTGCACTTGCTTATATTCCCCGTACGCGTTCAAAAATAATTGAAGTTCTACAGTATAATTGTTCTAAGTCAAACTTCATTTTGTTTGACCAACTTTATAAAATATATCAATATATCTTGCAAAATCGAATTTACCTCATTAGATTAATTATGAAATATATTTTCATGTTATATATTTGAAATGGAGGTCTTTGCGGGTTTTTTTTACGGACTTATTCAAATTTAGAAAGGTTTGACTTAGAAAAACTTTAGAACTTCAATTATTTTGAAATGGAGTGAGTACTTGTTTTGTTTTAAGGAAAAGCTTTCATGGCGGTTTTATTCATTATTAGACAAAACACTTACATCATTTGATAAGACAACTACAAGAAAATTAGGAGGATCCTCTTGCCACACAAGAGGGCTAAGTTCTGGGAGCATAAACGAACTTTATAATACTTATAAAATTTAACCTTTTAAAATGGCAGGTAATGAAGGAGTGAAATAATGATTTATTTATTTTGAGTTGATTTTCTTTTGTTAAGAGGTGCTTTTGTAGTATACCCATGGTTTCGAATTTTGGTTTCAGAAATATTTCAGCTACAACAAAAACCATTTGAGTTTCTTTTATTTCTGAATCAAAAGATCAAATTTCTTACAGAAATTTAACTGAATCCAACTAAATACTCTGAGACTTAGAAAAGTTAAAGTAATTTATTTATTTATCTATAGTACAACCGTAATGGATAAAATATTTTGACCGAAACACAATTATCACATAAACGCAACTATCTTATTACATAACACCGAATCATCCTCGCTCCAAAACGTTGTGGTTTGTACTTTGTAGTACTACGTCAACTGGTAGGCTGGTAGCTACCACGTCAGACTCATTAACAAATATTGTTTGTTGGAGTAGTTAGGGTTCCTTTCTGTGTCCGGTCAGATATAAATACCCTTGTACTACAAGAAAACAAAGCACGAAGGTATACAGGGCAACACAAAAAAACCTTTTAGCACAGGACCATACTGTTCTTCGACATGGCAACTAACTCACTCTAGCTCTACCACAACAAAAAGCCGAAAAAGGTAATTGTGCAAAGTGGTGATAACTATTCGATCCCTTTGTTATAAAACTAGATGATGCCCCACACGTTGCTGCGGGAACATTGCTAAAATATAGATAAATAGTTGTTATAAAAATTTTAAAAGTAATGAAAAGCCAATGTAAGCTTAGAAACAATAAAATACAAAGCACATAAAAATAGAGTGAAAATTATAGTTAAAATGTAATTTCTAACACAATATGAAGGATAAACTCTAATATAAAAAAACTACTCATGACTAATATGCATGAATTGATTATGTGACACCATTGCATGTGTAGTGTAATACAAAAAATGTTATTTATGTCTTGCATGCATACTTGCTTATGTGTCATGGTTGCATGGCTAGGAAAATTATGTAGTGGGTGAATTGATTATGTGGCACCATTGCATGTGTAGAGTAATACAAAAGATGTTATTTATGTCTTGCATGCATATTTGCTTATGTGTCATGGTTGCATGGCTAGGAAAATTATGTAATGGGTTATAACTATTTAGTAATAGAGGATAAGTGTCGTTGATCCAATATAAACTTTATACTATTAGTACTAAATCTGCGTCACTTATTTTAAAACGGAGGGAGTATTATTCATTTATTTGCTATATGAGAGCATCGCTAGCAGATCTCGTATAAAGTCGATCCGCAAAACTCGTTTACAGTTCGTGGAAAAACGATTTTAAGGGCCGGCGCGGGCACGGACAGAGTCAGACCCCGCAAAACAAATCCGTAAAAACGGATATTCGCAAAAGATGCTCTTTTACGGGTCGGCTATGCGGGGTCTGCTCGGGCGTCGCCACGTCGACCCGCAAATTGAAAACCCCCAATAAGCAAATTTGACAACGATTCTCATAAATGAGTTCAAATTCAAACAATAAAATAGTTCGCACGCAAAATAAAAGCATAGTTTTAAAAGACAAACGCAAAAGGACTTCATGCATCTTGGTCGCTCTTCACTCTGCATCATCGAGGTCATCACCGCCCCCGAATCCATCGCTGACACTTGTTCCAACTCTGGCACCGAAATCATCGACGACATTGGTTCTGATTCCCGATGAGAAAACATCACCGTCACTGTAACAAGCAAGCATCCTCCTCTTCAAGATGTATCTTCTTGTCATACCATGTCATTCTTTGCTGACGTCGTCCATGTCATTGCGGTTCAAAGTCATGATCCTATTCTCTTCGACAAGAAGGTTGGACATGGCTTTATTATCAACAGCATGTGCTCTTCTCTCCTCAATGTCCTTGAACAATTTCCACCCCTCTTGCTTCTCTTGTGCCTTCTTCTCAGCCAAATCTATCTTTATCTCTAAAGACTTCGCTAGCATCACCTCATTTGATTGCATCATGGCGTCTATCTTGTTCCGCAAGCTCGATGCTTCGTGTTCCCTCTTGATCTTCTCCTTTGTCTTCTTGTCACCATCGGGCTTGTTCAAGTTTTTTGGGCCATCTTCATCTTCATCTTCATCCATGTTCTTAAGTGAACCTCTCTTTCACGGGGATTCTTTGTCAATCAACTTTCACTTGTCGCAGTCTTTGAGCATTTCCCAACAATGCTCTAGTTTAAAACAATTGCCTTCGGAAGCTTCCATGTCTTTGTATCGTTGTTGGGCAATTTTTTCCTACAAAATGAAAACAAAGTCAAATGATGCAATCATTTCATATGATGCAAATGCTGTGTAGAACATGGGACATGAAAACGAATTCACATAGTTGGATTCCACGGTTCCACATGGAGGTGCATTGCAAACTTGTTCCAAGCAAGCTGCCTAACGGCTACAAATCAGCTTGATCACGTCCCAACGACCTTGGAGTGATCGAAAGGTCCGTGCTGTCCTATTGAGATACTTGGCCATGAATTGGAAGTATTGGTCTTCGATTCTTTGCCAATACCTCTTGCGGTTTGAGACACACCCGTGCAAGCATCCATAGACACCTACTCCAAGCCTTGATCAAGATTTGATATTCCAAGATTGTGTAGTTCTTCGATCTCACGTTTTTTGCTTGCGCTTGTTGATACGCCCCCTCATCTACCTCCTCCACTTCATCTTCACCACCATGGTCATCGACGCCACCGTCCAATTCATTGTAATCGAAACCAGCGATCGGGACTTGATCGATGCCGACGGCGTTTGTGTCCAACAAGTTCACGAACTCGGCAGCGGCATTGTTCGAACCACCGCTACATTGAGTGACAGCAAGTCACGAGCTACCACAATGGCGAAAAGCAAAGCAAGAACAAAGGAGGGAAGATGCATACCTTCCGGCCATTTTATCGAACCCCTCGTCTGCGGTGGAAGCAGTGCCATTCGAAGGCATCATCGGGGAACGTCTCGCCGGGGTGGAGGGACTGGACGAAGGCGCCGATCTTTTCGTAGGAACCTTCTTCCGCTTCACGCCCGAAACCTTGGTCATCTTCTCCGCCGACGGCCAGTCAGATCGCGCAACAACAGCGGCGCCCGACACGCATGCCTTTCCAACGGGGCCAGCCGGATTTCCGCCTTGCACGACAACGTTGCCCTGCCGCTTGCGGGCAGGCGCATTGGTGCCTTGGGCGACGGCGGGGCGACATGGCCGGCGACGAGATCCGCCAGAGGGGATTGCGCGTGCGTGACCTTCACGTTGACGTGGGACGACTGGGAGGCTTCTATGGCGGGCGGGGAAGATGGTTCGGAGTGCGTGGTGGTGGGGCAATGGCTGCCAAGGAGGGGGAGGAGGGAACGGCTCCGCGAAAATTTTCCTCGCGCCAAATCTCACTGCGAATAGGGGGCGAGCTCGGGTTGACCTCCCATCCCATGAATCTAGAGACTGTGGGCAAACTTTTGTCACGCCCTGTAATTTTTTTTTACGGATCAAATGTGTTTGCGGGGTCTCATGGGGCAACATTTTCCACGCCAACCCGTATTTTAACGGTTACTATGGGTCGGGACATTATACGGGGTTTGCTAGAGATGTTGTGAGGTCATTAGCCTCTGTTCCTCTCTTTTGTGCTCGTTGAGAATGGAGATAATCGTTGGCTGCAATTTGCATGTTTGTAGTTTATTTTCATTTGTACCCACTCACCTCAGGGTTTATGAAAACGCGACATTACTATTTATTATGTTCTACTCTCTCTGTACCATAATGTTTGTTGTTGAAGAGAACTAATCTAGTTCTTTCCAACAACAAGTATTTACGAACAGAAGAAGTAGTTTGAACTACACATGCATTAAGCCTATGCATTTTGGGTTTTGAGCATAATTAAGTTTTGTTACATACAGTACACTACTCCCAGGATTTTGTAGTAGTTAATAAAGAGAGTACTTGGTCACTGTTGGGTACGTACGTAGGAGTTGTCTTCCTGTCCATGGTGACTTAACTCCCACCTCACACTATAATAATTGTTATCGATGATTATTAAAGCAATGGCAAGGACATATTACCTCACGATTGTGCTACACAAATATAGTGCTTTCCTAGTTCTTTCGTGTGTGTGTTGAGACTGAAGAAAAATACTATTGTCTTTACAATCAGAAAATCTTTTAGCTGGCTTATCATGGATGTGTCGAGAATGGTGAACACATTGAAATGCATGGCAAGTATAATTTGCGTCCATATTAATATTATAATTTTACTAGGTTTTGTCGATTTATAACAGTTTACATCAATGGTTGAGTTGAGTTTCGAAAACGTCCATGTCCAAATCAACTCCTTTTTGGGTATTTATTGCACTTCTTTTTCAGTATTCAAACCATCGGTGGCAAGGCCACCTACTAGCTTTGCCTATCCAACTTTTTGACAAAATCAACATATAGCGAGGATAAACTATTTGAGTATACTAGATAGCTTCACATGTTAAAAAAAAACTACTACTAGCTATTATATAGGTCTCTATATTTTGCGAAATACTATGAGGTATAGAGTTAAAGATGTATTAACACGTGTTTTCTCAGGGAAAAGGCATACGGTCATATATTAAGTTTCCCACGTCCTTACAAACACATATGTAAAGAAAAATAAAATTACATTTAAATCCTGAGGGGTGTCGAAGTCTTGTTCCTCCTGCCGCGCCATGAACATTGCTCGATGTCACATCTGGACCTCCACCTCATCGTAGCAAACTTTTTTAAACCCATAATATTGTAGAAGCAATATGTTATTGTTTTGAATTTTAGCTAAGATAATTATTCTCATCAATAAAGTTAAGTATGACGATTAAAAAATTCCTTTCGTGTCAAAATAAATGATTCAAAAATAACTTAATTTTATATTAACTTTAATACAAAGTTAAGTCATTTTTAAGTCATTTATTTTGATACGGAAAGAGTATATTGGTTAGTTGGTTTAGCAAATTAGTCTCGACAAGGGTAACGACAAATGGTAATGCGGTAGCGATGAACTTGTGCATAAACACGAAACAAAATCATATTAAGATGGCTGAAACGACAAATTGAAACAAAAACTAATGGCGCACTTGTAAACATCACTACTGCAGCTTCCTGAACCGCGCCGCGGTGATCACCAACGGCGACGTGGACAGCGCGAGCGGCTCGGTGCTCCGGAAGTGGCGCGTTTGCACGGTGCAGCAGGTGGAGGAGTTCAAGACGGTGCTGCGCATCATGCCGCTCTGGAGCGCGGCCATCATCCTCAGCGTCTCCATCGGCGTGCAGATCAACTTCACCATCCTGCAGGCGCTCGCCATGGACCGCGCCGTCGGCCGCTTCACCGTGCCGGCGGGCTCCATGTTCGTCGGCAGCCTCATAGCGGTCGTCATATTCCTCGGCCTCCTGGACCGGATACTCCTCCCGCTCTGGAGGCGGCTGACCGGCCACACGCCGACGCCGCTCCAGTGCGTGGGCGCCGGCCACGCGCTCACCGTGCTGAGCATGGCCGCGTCCGCCGTCATCGAACGCTACCGCACCGCCACAGTGCGCGTGCACGGCCAGGAAGGCAACCCGGCGTGGGTGTCGCCGCTGTCGGCCATGTGGCTGCTCCTGCCGTTTGCCGTCGCCGGGGCCGGCGAGGCGCTGCACTTCCCGGCGCAGGTGACGCTGTACTACCAGGAGTTCCCGCCGTCGCTCAAGAACACGGCCACGGGCATGATGGCCATGATCGTGGCGCTGGGGTTCTACCTGAGCACCGCCCTCGTCAACATCGTGCAGCGCGCCACCACCTGGCTGCCGGACAACATGAACGCCTCCAAGCTGGAGAACCTCTACTGGCTGCTCACCCTGCTCGTCGCCCTCAACTTCGGCTACTTCCTGACGTGCGCCAAGCTGTACAGGTACCAGAACATCGGCAAGTAGCATGCATGGTGTCTGTGCTTTGCTTTGGATGTGATGAACGATCAGTTTCGCAGGAGAGATGCGTGAAGCTCCTGGCGATCCGAACAGGTTCCATGACCCGTCCAAATAGTTTGCGATTCATGTGGATATTAGAAGAGTTTGGGTTCCCTTCGCTGTGTCTTTAGTGTTGTTGGGTTTCACGAAAATAAAAAACGAGAGTAACTAGTTGGCGAGCGCACCCTCCGCACAAAACGAAGGAACGTTTCGCGCGCGCTAGACGTGCGACAAGTGTCATGCGCGGAGCGCACCCTCGAACATTCCTGGTTTTCCGTTTTCATTTTCGGTTTTCGGTTTCGAACATTTTTTAACCAACCTCTTGAACTTTTTTGTTTTCAGTTTAGCCTTATTTCCCTGTTTCCCTGTTTTCATTTTTTTCCCATTACATTTTCGGGAAATTGAGGGGAAAATTACGGTGGGAGCTTCCAACACGATCAAATGTTAACTTTAAACTCGCATGTACAACTTTAAACTTTAAACTTTCATATCCCTGATCCGACCTTTACATATTAAAACTCTTTAAAGGCACGCCCCATAAATAAATAAAGGCACGGTTCATAAATCTTTAGGAGCACGCTTGTGATACGAGGAAATAGTAAAATGAGAACCTGTTGTGCGGGAGAAGAGGCACGGTCGAAGAATCTTTAGAGGCGCGGACATGAATCTTTAGACGCACACACATGAATCTTTAGACGCACGTTCCATGAATCTTTATCAATATACAAAGCCATGTTTCGTCGTGTCTGCGTGCAGACGGCGCCTCCGACGGCGCAACACTAGCTCGCCTTCGGCTCGGTTACCATTCATATAAATCTTGAAGAGGGGTCATAGGTCGGAGCGCGTGTTTCGTCGTGCATGCGTGTTTCATCGCGCCTGCGTGCAGACGGCGCCTCCGGCGGCGCAACACTAGCTCGCCTTTGGCTCAGTTACCATTCATATAAATCTTGAAGGTGGGTCATAGGTCGGAGCGTGTGTTTCATCGTGCATGCGTGTTTCATCGTGCATGCGTGCAGACGGCGCCTCCGGCGGCGCAACACTAGCTCGACTTTGGCTCGGTTACCATTCATATAAATCTGAAAGCGGGGTCATAGGTCGGAGCGCGTGTTTCGTCATGCATGTGTGTTTCATTTGTGCCTGCGTGTAGACGGCGCCTCCGGCGGCACAACACTAGCCCGCCTTCGCTCAGTTACCATTCATATAAATCTTGAAGGGGGGTCATAGGTCGGAGCGCGTGTTTCGTCGTGCCTGTGTGGAGACGGCGCCTCCGGCGGCGCAACACTAGCTCGCTTTCGGCTCGGTTACCATTCATATAAATCTTGAAGGGGGGTTATAGGTCAGAGCGCGTGTTTCGTCGTGCATGCGTGTTTCGTCGTGCCTGGGTGCAGACGGCGCCTTCGGCGGCGCAACACTAGCTCGCCTTCGGCTCGGTTACCATTCATATAAACCTTGAAGGGGGGCATAGGTCGGAGCGCGTGTTTCGTAGTGTGGATGGCTATCTAAATGTCTATTACGCGTGACTTTCCTGTGACTCTTGTGCCTACACATCCATGACTCTCCTGTGACTCTATGGTGACTCTTGTGTCTACACATCCGTGATTTTACATAGTGGCTATCTAAATGTCTATTTTGGAATTCATATGTGTAGTGTGGTGTGACACGCCCGTGATTATAGCGTCACGCTCCCTGACGGTTAAGAATAAAGAAAAAAACAAACCGGCTCCTTACCAATCTTGATGCAATATTCAGGCCGGTTCCATCGGTTCCCTCACTCTCCCTAGTACTACCTTGCTTCTCCTTTCCCGAATTGAAAATCTCAAACACTTCCCCTCTCACGCGCTCTGCTCTTCTCCTTCTCAAGCACGCAGAGTTCGAAAACCGGCCCTAACCTCGTCGGTAACCGCTGCCGCTTCACCAACCGCCCTCCACTGCGACACAAAGCACTTGAAAGGTGCCCGCCACAAGATTTCGTGCAGCCGGCGGTGACCGTCCAGGAAGAACAATTCTACACACGATTTCCGTCGTGTAAAATCAAAAGCACAGATTTATATCAGAAAGATTTATGTATACACAACACATATGCAGTGATGCGTACAAGAGATGAACGACTGTCACGGACAGACAAAGCACGGTAATAAGTAGGAACACACGGGGTGCAAAAAACAAAGCACTAATTCATCTAAGGAAGATGCACGTATGCCTAGGAAAATAATACCCCTACAGGCACGGTTGTGCAGCCCTTATAGAGACGGGATTTAAGCTTCTACGAGCTCGGGTGTGCACCCCTATAGCCACGGGATTGAAGCTTCTACGTGCATGGGTGTGCAGCCCCTATAGCCACAGTATTGAAGCCTCTACGGGCAGGGATGTGCAGCCCCATATAATCACGAGATTGAAGCCCCAACATGCACGACTATGGGAGGAAAGCCTCCATATCCACGGGAGGGAACCTCTAGAGACACGACAGTGAAGCACAAGCCCTCACAGACACGATATTGAAGCCCCTACAGGCACGGAAGTGAAGCCACCACATGCACGGGAGTGATGCGTATACACGCACGGGTGTTCAGCCCCTATATAGTCACGGTATTGAAGCCTCTATGGGCACGGGTGTGCAGCCCCCTATAATCACGGGATTGAAGCCCGTACAGGCACGGCTACGGGAGAAAAGCCTCCATATCCATGGGAGTGAAGCCTCTAGAGACGCGACAGTGAAGCACAAGGCTCACAACCACTGTATTGAAGCCCCTACATGCACAGGAGTGAAGCCACCACAGGCACGGGAGTGATGCGTATACAAACACGGGTGTGCAACCCCTATATAGCCACGGGATTGAAGCCTCTACGGACACAGGTGTAAAACAGAGCACTGGTTTATATTAGGAACATCCATTCTGATTTATGTATGAGAGGCACGCCTGATAGTGAGATAAGAAAACAAGGTATGTGATGTAAAACTAAATCACGGTTTTATATTAGAAAGGTGCACGCGTGTGCAATGTGAAGTGTGTTGGGTAGATGACCCGACCCAAGGAATGCTCAGATTTAGCATGGGTAGATGACCAAGTGTGTTTCTTTTTTACATGTAGCAAAAGTGAAGTGTGTTGCAATGGGTGAAAGAAGAAACTACACTCCCCATAACTCCGGAATTTAATATGTCCACATAACTTTGTTTCAACACATGACATCCCATCTGTGTTGTCATTTATCCTTTCTTGCACCCTCACCAACAACGATTTCAGTGTTCACACAACGACATCACGTTTGAATTATGTCAATCCTAAGGTGTATCTTTCTAGGCATAACATGATATTTTTTTCTGTGAAGTTCTGGCGTGGTGTCCATGGGTGGTTGTAGATGGGTTTTTCGTTTTCAGTTCTGGATTTGCTAAGATATTTATTTTCAATCCCGATGGGCACCAGTATGAATGAAAGATGGATCATGCGCTATTGGTTAAGATTTCACATTAAATAGCATTTGAAAAATGTTTAGCATGTGAATAACGTTTATCATATTCATATTATACATATTTTCTAATTAAATTTCATATATAACATGTTAAATTTAGAGTTAAGGTTTAAAAAATATGAATATTTTTAGAATCATCAGTATTTATTGTAGACTGATTAACGCAAAATCAGGGGTTATCTGCAAAAAAATGACTTAAAACTGGCATGTCGGTAGATTATCACAAACATTAGTTTTGTTTTCTAAAAGTGCGTAAATCAGCCTTAAAAGTGGACTACTTATTGATTACCAGAAACATCAGGAAGTTTTCTGCAAAATAACATGACACGCTAAAAATACATATTTTCTTTATTAGTATATTAGTAGGTAGAGATAATGCAATGTTTCGATGGGCTTTCTTGGGATCCGATTAGGTGTTATTTACTAATCAACCCATATTTGTGTGGAAATTTTTCTTGTGCATGCATTTACTATATTGATGCTACAAACGTCGCCATGTTGGCTCTTCTCTTTTTAGGTGGTGAATTGGTGATGAAAGGGTCTGTGGGATTGATGTGTTCTTAAAGGTTGATTGATACCGATTATCTTGAGAAATCGTTGATCCACTCAAAATCATAAACAAAATCAAAATTAAACACCTCAGATGGAGCATAATGAATTAGAATATGGGTTATAGGAGATTTGGTTGTATTTTTTATTTTTTTTTGCGGGGAAGATTTGGTTGTATTTGAAGTAATAAATACTGCCACATGAAGGCAACAGTACATTCTGCCTTGTATTTTGTTGGGTAATTTTTCTTGAGACCGATGTTGATTAATTACATGCTCTATGACTACCCGTTATAACTACTCCCTCCGTCAAGGTTTAGAAGGCGTGTTTGGAAATTCTCTGGAACCTAGATGGTTATTGATTGCCTGTGAGATGGGGTAAAAAATAGCATTCACACTACGCATGCATATAGAAGTAGTACAATGGAGTACTAATTAGCTCCTAGGAGTAAATTCAATGCGCCTTAGAGGATGCTTGGATTCAAGGGACTTATTTTAGTCTGACTAAAAATAGTCTCTTTAAGAGGCTAAAGTTCCAAGCACCCCTGACTAAAGAGAGGCTAAAACTAGTCTTGAGACTAAAACTTTTTAGTCAGGGATACCCCTACTAAAATGTGGATTAGTCATCTCTCTCCTCATTTAACTCCTCTCCTTTAACACAGGCGAGTTCTGGATTGAAGGGTTTGAAGGATAATAAAGGCTCATTAACTTGATTTTAGTCTCTTTAGTATTTGAATCCAAGCATAGCTAGCAAGTTTTAGTCCCACTACTTTTAGTCATGAGACTAAAACGTATCCAAGCACCCTCTTAAACCTTGTCTACTATGGAAATGCACGTAAGTTTAACTGTGTCTTCTAAACCGTGACGGAGGTAGTAGTACTTTTAATTAATCAAGCAATAAATATCACCCGCCTTAAGAGCATCTCCAACAGCCGCGCTTCGCGCCGCGCCCAAAAAATGTATTTACAGCGGGCATGCCGGCTGGTTTAGCGCAGGGATAGGCGCTGGCTCCAACAGCCGCGCTATAATGCAGCGTGCGCGCGCCGCTCCAGCAGTGCCCAAAAATGCAGCACGCGCAGCACACACAAACCACATATACATTTCAGGCGCGCGAGGGCTGGCAGGACTAGGAGGGCGTGGGGCGGAAGCGCGGCGGCGCGGGGAGGCCGGGAAAGCGCCTGAACGGTCACCGGGGGGCGCGGGCGGCGGCCGCAGCGGAGACAGGCCGGGGAAGCGCTTGAGTGGTCAGTGGCGGGCGCGGGCGGCGACGGCGGCGCGGGGATAGGCCGGGGAAGCGCTGAACGGTCGCCGGGGGCGCGAGCGGCGGCGGCGGCGCGGTCGGATGGGGGCGGCGGCGCGGTCGCGAGAGTGCAGGAGCGAGCGCAGGAGAGAGGAGGAGCGAGCGCAGGAGAGAGCAGGAGCGAGCGCGGGAGAGTCGCGCGCGCGGGAGCCGGCGTAGCAAATAATGGGCGCGGGATTGCGTTTCGGCCAGCGCGCTGAACTGGAAATGGCGCGCGCGCCGTTTTTGCGCGCTCGCTGGAGCTGCCGCCGCGTTGCGCGCGCTAAAACTGCCTTTTTTAGGGCGCGGCGCTTGTATAGCGCGGCTGTTGGAGATGCTCTAAGAGCATCTCCAAGAGCCGCGCTTCGCGCCGCGCCCAAAAAATGTATTTACAGCGCGCGCGCCGGCTGGTTTAGCGCAGGGATAGGCGCTGGCTCCAACAGTCGCGCTATAATCCAGCGCGCGCGCTGCTCCAGCAGTGCCAAAAAATGCAGCGCGCGCAGCACGCACAAACCACATATACATTTCAGGCGTGCGAGGGCCGGCCGGACTAGGAGGGGGTGGGGCGGAAGCGCGACGGCGCGGGGAGGCCGGGGAAGCGCCTGAACGGTTGCCGGGGGGGCGCGGGCGGCGGCCGCAGCGGAGACAGGCCGGGGAAGCGCTTGAGTGGTCGCCGGCGGGCGCGGGTGGCGACGGCGGCGCGGGGATAGGCCGGGGAAGCGCTGAACGGTCGCCGGGGGCGCGAGCGGCGGCGGCGGCGCGGTCGGATGGGGGCGGCGGCGCGGTCGCGAGAGTGCAGGAGCGAGCAGGAGCAAGCGCAGGAGAGTCGCGCGCGCGGGATTGCGTTTCGGACAGCGCGCTGAACTGGAAATGGCGCGCGCCGTTTTTGCGCGCCCGCTGGAGCTGCCGCCGCGTTGCGCGCGCTAAAACTGCCTTTTTACGGCGCGGCGCTTGTATAGCGCGGCTGTTGGAGATGTTTTAATCCTTTTCTATTCTGAAAATGCATGTAAACAGAACCGCGCCTTCTAAACCGTGACGGAGGAAGTAGTACCATGCATGTTGACTAGACAATTTTAATGAGGTGTGATAGAATTAAATAAGAAAAAGATTAACTAGGGAAATACCCTTTTGTTCATGGCTGTATATACACCAGGACTTCTTAATCATTTTTAAAAAGTCAAAAAATTTGGGTGTTTTTTTACAATAAACTTGACTTTCTTTTGCACTAGTATACACATTTTCATGAATAAAAACCCAACGCCGACTTCAGGGAAACCACATAATGCATTTGCCACTATAGTTCACTATTCACACCATTTTAACAATATTTTTTTTAATAGATGTCAATGAGATTTTTTTTACCAGTACAATGAAAGGTCAAGTTTACAATTAAAATTTCTTGACATTTTATTTGATTACTATTTTTTCATATAAAATGTATATATAGACCAAAAGTTCCAGTCCTGTTTAGATCACATATTATAATATGGTATCATAAAAAATATTATGCTACTATATTCTTTAGTTGCACTACCACATCAGTATGGCAGTGGTAAGAGGCGATACAGGGTGGAGCACTGAAACCGACCTCAATAATTGTACATGTATAGTTTGTGGACGATCCATTCCAGAAGGGCTTCGTTCCTTGGGCCATGCCAATATCCTCGAGTACAAAAACTTCGCTGTCAAATGTGTGATGTGGTGTATATGTTGCTAATTAATAAGCTCCACTAACAATGGAGGTTACTGGTGGGAAAGCAGCGGATGGCTCAATGATTGAGCAATAAGCATTGAACTAATTAATGGCGTATCATCGAGATAACTTTGCCAGCAATGTGCCAAGCAGGATATACGCAGCTCACCAGCTGTCAGCGACGTGCATGCGGACGGATGGATATGTTATAGTCCCTCCGTTTCTATATTTAAGATTTTTTAAATTTTCATTACAAATCGTATGTTGACATATTTTAAAATATAGATATATTTATTTTATTCTGTATGTAGTCCATAGTGAATTTTTTTTAAAAACTTATATTTAAAAACGGAAGGAGTATATCGGTATATGTTCTCCACCAAGGAGATACTTCATCCAATTTTGATTTGTCAAGCCAAGAGCTTTGTTTAAGAGTGGAAGACCCAAAAGGTGAATTGGAGATTTATCTAGTATAGGAGATGATAGCCTTTTCCCCTGGAGATGGAAAATTCGTCATGTCATTGTATTGTGGAGACATTTGCCAGTGCGCCACCATAGCACGTACTAGTAAAGTTGTGGACATCCCTGTCACCTGTCTTGTCCACGCCGTGCAGGCTGCAGACCGAATTGACCACTGATGCATAGTTGGAGCATTTGGATTGTTCTTTTCGTTGGAAGGAAATCAAGCAAGTTCTTCCTTCAATTTATGCTATAGACTCCTGTACCCACTTCTCCATTGTCGAAATCAAGCATTTGGATCCATCTCATTGTCTACGTCCCCTAGTTTGATTTTCGTCTTGCACGCTAACACTACGAGCAATAGACTACTGTACCCACTTCTCCATGTTCTCTTGTCACCAGATTTTTCATCGTGCTCCGAGAAGAAAAGCACTTGATGTGGCAGACACATCTTGGTTACAATATGGGGGTATGACCTCTTCTCCCCTTTTATTCATGGATTTAAAAAATAAACACCCATCAACATCTCCCTTTTATGATTATGTCACAAGTTATTATTATTATGAAAAATGGAAGATATTATCTTTCCATCCGCTAACTAACTCAACTGAGCAGTGACAACCTGCTTCCATCCAATTTCGTTGCAAAACTAGCAACTATGTTTATATATTCTAACAAGTTTTTCTTGTTAGTAGTAGGCAGTAGCTACATCCACTTGGTTGGTAGATTATAGTAACTTAGTTATCAGGACATTGGACATGTATCCCTTTCTTGAGTATATTGTCCCATCTACTACGATGGAGCTAGCTCCGCAAGTTGTAAACTCCACGGTTACTGGGCGCCTTTGACAATCAACCCAAGAGTACCACTTCAAGGTCTATAGCAACCTGAAAATTTCGGATGGTGACACTATGACTAGACTCTATAACCCCAGGCGCCAACCATCTTGCGCAGATGTGGTCGGCATGACATGGAGTGGTCATGTGAACGAGGGGCAACAAAAAGGTGAGTGAGTGTGCCCTAGCTACCGCCATATGGACTCCAGATAGTCACCGCCTTCCACAGACCGACTTTCCCTCTATTTCTTCCCCAAACAAGGCTGACTTAGATCCAGATAGACACCGCCATATGGAGCCCCAGCATCTGCCCCTCGGTGAACGTAGAAACCTTAGTCAATCACAACTTTCTTTGGGTTGGAGAGATGGAGTGCCTGCTCACACTGAACGAGCTGGCCCCAAAAAACCCTACCATTGACCGCTCGTGGTCTCCGTGGACTTCTTTAAGTGCGGGCTAGATCTTCAATACTCTTGCTTCCCCAAGCACGTGATCCATCTCTACCAAATTGAGCTGGTTAAATACTGGAACCCAAACTCGAGTTCATTCTTGACCACCTTCGCCCATCTCCACGAGGCCTGCAATACCAAAAAAGTTAAATTTATGATGTGACGGTTTTGGAAAACCGAGTGCATTGTGGTTAATCTATGATGTGATATACATGGTAGATTTCAAATATTTTAAGGATGCACATACGTGCCTATTTTGTGAGACTTGTGACAGATTGAAACCATCATGGATTAACAAATAGTATCTTGTAGTGTTGGGTTTTTTTGGATTAACTAAGGTTTCTACGGAGACCGGCACTAGCGTCGATGTACAAGTCTGGGCTAAGGATCTGTACCCCCAAACCTGATCGAGGAAAACAAGGACCTAATCCATGATGGTGGATAGGATTGAGTCTAGTTGGCACTTGACCCTTTTTTAACTTGTTATCACTCAGATTCTAATTACACTCATATCTTGACACGTGGCTTCACACTTGAATGATTTTGAATTCGGCAGTGGGATTTGTTTCCAAACAAAACCTTATAAATGACATTGAGAAAAAGTCCAGACCTCTGATCAATTCATTAACATGCCTTTTAGGTTAGTTGTTACTTCAATTTGCTACTTGAAAATAGCAAGAAGGAAAAATATAAATATGATCCATCAAGAACCCTTTGCCCGAAAATAAAAAAAAAACTAAAAAAATAGCTACTAAAACCACCCACCAGAATTTTGCGTACCCAAAATAAATAAATAAATAATGTGAAAATATGACTTAATAGTAAGAATTTGTTTTGCATGGTTTTAAAACCTAAATTAGAAGCTTGTTTTCCTCATTTACATGTTGCACAACTTGTATTAACTAGTCTAATCTGCAATGACTTGTTTCACTGAAGGAGTCTGCACTATGTGCTTTAGGAAAATTCAGTCAACATGATTTCAAAACTAAAATTCCAGTTATTTGTGTTGTTCCAATACTTGTAAGAATCTAATAGGATATGACTTGTCCTTAGATAAAGAGCTAACAATAAAAACTAAAGTAATATCCATTAGGTCCACATACACAACTCATATCAATGACAAACTGTGGGAGGTGAACAACTCGAATGAAGTCCAAAATAAAATCATTTGGCTGTATTTTTAACATATAGATCTATTGGAGTTTCTCTAGGATGTATGTTTTGGCCACAACTTGTGTATACCTTGAAATGTCAATGCAAATTTACTGGTGGGTTAATCAGAAGAAGTTATGTGTGAGACCTTATTTAAACCAAATATGGTATAACCCCGATCCGAATTATAAGACGTTTTGAATATTTTTAACATGGATTATATACAGACTAAAAACACACACAAAATTTTGTCTATAGACGTTTGATTAAAAAATTTAGAACATCTTATAGAGGGAATAACATACTCCCTCCGTACCTAAATAATTATTGTTGGAAAGAACTAGGAGGTACTATAAGATAACAATATTAAATCTATCAGCACAAAGGCGTGGTTTATCAAGCTTGTTAGAGGAACGGCCACACAGACAAGCTTGTTAGAATAAGCATTTATTCGGAGAGCCTAATGACAACTTTGTGTCCATAGATGAGCAGATGGTCGGTGGTATAACTCAACTTGGAGATGATGAGAATGAGTTATTAACCGCACCATTCATGAAGAAAGAGGTGTTTGAGGCAATTTCACAAATGAAAAACAATAAAGCACCAGGCCAGGACGGATTTCCGGCTGAATTTTATAAGAAATATTGGCATATTATTAAAGGTGATTTGCTTCCATTGTTCGACGACTTGTTCAATGGTCACTTGCAACTTTTTCACCTTAACTTTGGGACAATTACGTTGTTGCCGAAGAAGGAAGGGGCGGTGCGCACTGAATAGTTTCGTCCTATTTTCCTACTCAATGTGAGTTTCAAGATCTTTACAAAGGTTGGGACAAATAGATTGTCGCAAATTGCGCATACAGTAGTGCAGCCTAGTCAGACGGCGTTCATGCCGGAAAGGAACATACTAGAGGGTGTGGTCGTCCTACATGAAACACTACATGAAATTCACTCGAAGAAGCTAGATGGGGTGATCTTCAAAGTGGATTTTGATAAAGTGTGTGACAAGGTTAAATGGACCTTCCTACGACAAGCCTTACGAAGGAAAGGATTTGATGAGGTATGGAGGAAGCACATCGAATCATTTGTACAAAAAGGTAGCATTGGAATTAAAGTCAATGATGATATAAGACATTTTTTCCAAATGCACAAAGGGCTCCGGCACGGAGACCCAATGTCACGCCCAAGATGCGACCCTATCCTCAATTTGGCACGGGGGCCTCGTCAGGGATAGAAGCGCATCTCGTCGTGTCGCAAGAATGGATATCGTTACAAGTACATGTACTGAAAAGGAGAGATATATAAAGAGTTGGCTTACACTCGCCACATGCTACATCAGAGTCACATCAGTACATTACATAACCATCAAGAGTAAGAGCAGGGTCCGACTACGGACGAAAATAAACAACAAAAGAAGAACGACGTCCATCCTTGCTATCCCAGGCTGCCGGCCTGGAACCCATCCTAGATCGAAGAAGAAGAAGAAGAAGAAGGAGAAGCAACTCCAGATGAACAATCAACGCGCTCGCGTCATATAACCTTTACCTGTACCTGCAACTGGTGTTGTAGTAATCTGTGAGCCACAGGGGACTCAGCAATCTCATTTCCAAAGGTATCAAGACTAGCAAAGCTTAATGGGTGAGACAAGGTTAAGTGGTGAGGTTGCGGCAGCGGCTAAGCATATATTTGGTGGCTAACTTACGAGTACAAGAATAAGAGGGGGAAGGTCTACGCATAACGGACGTGAACTACTCGTGATCAAATGAATGATCCTGAACACCTACCTACGTCAGACATAACCCCACCGTGTCCTCGATCGGAGAAGGAACTCACGAAAGAGACAGTCACGGTTACGTACACGGTTGGCATATTTTAATTAATTAACTTCAAGTTATCTAGAACCAGTGCTAAACAAAGCTTTCACGTTGCCACATAACCGCGGGCACGGCTTTCCGAAAGATTTAACCCTGCAGGGGTGCTCCAACTAGTCCATCACAAATTACCACAAGCCGCATAGAAATCCTCAATCACGAAGCTCGCGATCTCGTCGGATTCCCTAGTGGACAACCTCAACTCTGAGAATACCCAAAGCATCACCGGAATCCCGATGCACAAGATATCTCGTCGAAGGTAAAACTAATCCAGCAAGGCCACCCGATGTGTCGACGAACCCGATAGGAGCCGCGTATCTCGTTCTCAGGACACACCGTCTATGCAAAGTGGACGGGAACCAAACCTCGAGTTGCCCCGTGGTGGCACCGCCGACTGCTAGGTGGGTGGACCAACACTCATGAGGAGCACTGGCCCGGGGGGTTGATTAAATTAGTCCGCGGGTGCCGACGGGTCCCTATGCTTTATTATTAGGTTATTAGGCAAAAGTAGTACCAAAGTTGGGCCTTGCCAGACCAGCTTTAATCCAAAACGAATTATCAAAGGGGTCCCCATAACAACCCCGATCGTGTTAGGAGCGCTCAAATATGGAACATAACACCGGTAGCCGGTAACTAAAAGGGGGCAAAGGTGGAACAAAACACCAGGCTAGAAAGGCCGAGCCTTCCACCTTTACCAGGTATATAGGTGCATTAAATTAAATAGCATTTAAATATGGTGATATAACAAGGAACCCATGCTTTGCATGGAATCAACTGCACCTGCAACTAGCAACGCTATCAACAGGGTTAAGCAAGCAGTAACATAGTCAATCAGTGGTTTGCTAGGTTGAACAGGTTGAAGGTTTCATGGCATTGTTGAGAGGCTGATATTCAAAAGTGGTAGGCAACGCGACATAAACGATAGAAGAGGTAAACTAGCATGGCAATGATAGTAATGGTATCTGGGGAAATGATCATCTTGTCTGAGATCCCGCTTGGAAGAAGAATGCCTCCGTGAAGCAGACGAACCGACGTAGTCGAACGGGTCCTCACATCCGACACGCTTGCGGAACTCTATCGAGACGAAGCAAACCGGAAACACGCATCAACACACGATATTCACCACATGATGCATAACACATATGATGCATGAGCTACTGAATACATGCAAGTCACGGCATGACAATTCACACAATCAAACACTACACATTAAGTGAAGTTCAATATGCAGCGAGTTGCATATTGACGAAACTCCACGTTAAATATTTAGTTCACTCCCGATTAGATACACGACAATATTAAATGTGATTAAACATGGCAAGAGGTGAAGCGTAATTAAACTACTTATCCAGGCATTTTAAGTGAGGTCGGAAATGACATATAGCACCTCCGAAATGACCCCACGTGTTAATTTACAATTCTGTCCAGATCTGAACTAATACCTTTAATTGGTTGTGAAACAGCAAAACAAATAGGTTCACGTGATTCTACGCGTCTTGGCAAGCAATCTACCCATAAAGAACATCTCCAACGGAGCTACGGATCAAAAGTTACAAGCACCGCAAGATATGATGGCATGAATGCAAAATGTGTGCAACGGCGGCTACGAGCACTTCATCACATGCAACCAGCAAGAGAAAATGAAACTTCATGAGATTCTAAGCAAGTTTCATGTAGGACACGATCATATCAGAGCTACGGTTTGAAAACTACAAGCAAAACAAGAAAACACTACAAGCTGCCAAAATCAGCCACATAGCAATTTCTACGCCTCACAACTTCGGCTACACAACTCCGATAAGCTCAAGCAAGGCATGGCACGGAAGAGGGCAAGGCGCTCTACTACGAACAACTAACAACAACCAGCATGGCAGCAAGGAGCACTAGGACACGAAGCCACAAAATGGCATCTCACACACTATTTCAGACTTAGTGAAAATAACACCTCATGAAAGTGCAGTTTTCAGCCTGAAGCTATATTGACGGCAGCAAAACCTATAGCTACAGGACTCCAAATGGCATGAAACTTAACAGCATGCCAAAGAAACATAAGGGGTACAACTAACTCCATTGGACCAACCTCAAAAGAGCTACAGAACACAAGATGCAAGCAAGACAAGACAACAACAAAATATAACAGATTCCAGACTTAGAAATATTTCAGCTCCTCTGAAACAGCACTAATCAAGCAACTTGAGGGCAGTCAAACAACACATAAACATGCATTTCTATTGCAACTAAAAAATACCAGCGGCTATACCAAACATCCAAGATCAAATCACTAGTTGACAACTAATTCAAACGAGGCCCGGAATAAAACCTACGGATTAACCAAAAGGGCTTCACGACAAAATATCTCGCGAACTAACTTCCTCAAAACCTAAAACTAATTGCACAGAAAAATCTATGGGATTTTTCTACCTCGGAAACATATATAATATGTGGGGTTTGCAACACAAAATAACGCTACACAATAATGCGGGAGAATTAAACCTATACACGAAAAAATACTCTAACGGGCAATCCCTACACGCAAAAATACGAGTGACCGCGCTAAAATACATGGAAAATAACTCCCTAGAGCATGGAAATTTTATCTACGACGTACGAGCAAAACAAACACGCGAGGAAAATAAATGCGGGCACCTACTTATGGAGACAGCACGCAAATCCACGCATTAGGCACTCTAAATGGCGTCAAATAAATATGCAAGTCGCGAAATCATATTCTACGTGAAATTCTACACCAAAACGATATAAAGATCACCTCGATCCGACTAACGGAACAAAAGTTACGGGCGTTTAAAATAATTAGCTAAACCTGAAATTACTAAACCGAAAAAGAAAAAGAAACCTAAATCTCTAACGGGCCGAACAGGTGGTCACAAAAGCTAAACAGCGCATGGGCGCAATATAGGAGGCTTGGGGGGCTACATACCTGGGCCGAGAGGCTGGCTGCGGTGGCCACCTGGGCCGGGAGGCGAGGCGGTGATGGGCCGAAGGAGGCCGGGGCAGGCTGAGGCGCTGGGGAGGCCGAGCTGGGCCTCGGATCGGGGCTGGCCCACGTGGAAGTCCACGGGGTCCTCGTCCCCATCCTCCTGCCCGCGCGCAGGGAGGCGGCGGCGCGACGGCGCATGGCGGCGCGGCGGCTAGCGAGCAGGCGGAGCAGGCAGCCGGCGACGGGCGCCGGAGCGGCTGGAGAACGGATCTGGCGCGGAGGCGGGATCCGGTGCGGACGCAGGGCACACGGCGCACGGGCGAGCTCGGGATGCCGGCGGCGGGCACGGCGCAGGGACTCGAGGGGGGGGGTCGCGAGGAGGCGGCGCAGAGGGGCTCCGGCGGCGGCCTAGGGCGGAGCGGCACGCGAGGCTGCTGCTCGGGAGCAGGGAGGCGCCATGGGGAGAGGCGCGGCGACTTCTCAGGCAGGGAGAGAGAGGCGGCGGCGCGATGGGCTCGGCGGGCCGGTTGCGGGCTCGGCGGGCCCGTGGCGGCTGGAGGAGGAGAGAGGCTGTGGGGGCGGCTAGGGTTTGGTAGGTGGGGCGCGAAAAACGAGGGAGGGAAGAGGGGCTGTCTAATTAATGGCATGGGGGGTATTTATAGCGAAAAAGGGGGCTCGGTTAACCGGAATTTCGTTCCGGATCCAACCGCGGGGTCGGATTCGGACGATTCCGAACGCGAGTATGGGTACGCGGCCGTGTAGAGGGAATATCCGGAGACGAGAGGGAGAACGGGCGGTGCGGCACGAATTTTTAAAACACCGAGAGACGTCCGACGAATAACCAAAGACGGTGCCGCTACGGGCGACCGTTCGGGTACCAGACGGTCTCTAATCGCGACGAAAATCGACAGGCGGCCTAGCTATATCTAATCGCGACCGCGTGCCAAGTTTCACCTCGATCAGAAAGAGTTTTACACGCACTTTAAAAACAGGGTTTCAACGGTACCGCGGGCGCGTGCGTGTGCGGTCGGACTCAGAACGGACAACGGCGCGAACCGGCAATTAACAACGGATGCAAGTTTGAAAACGGGCGGCAACGGAGATGCCGATGCAATGCTGATGATGCGCATGATGCGATGATGATGCGGCAACTGAAAATACGCACACGACGAAAACGGAAAGAAAAGGGGAAGCTTCTGGAACGTCGACATCGGGCTGTCACACCCAATGTCCCCCATCCTATTCAATGTGGTTGCTGACATGTTGGCAATTCTAATAGGGAGGGCCAAAGAGCAAGGCCAGATCGGTGGACTAGTACCACATCTGTTGGACGGTGGCGTGTCTATCTTACAATATGATGATGACACTATCTTGTTTATGGAACATGATATTGCAAAAGCAAGAAACATGAAGCTTATCCTGTGCTTTTTCGAACAGTTGTCGGGATTGAAGATTAATTTTCATAAGAGTGAATTGTTCTGTTTTGGAAAAGCCAAAGATGAACAAGACACATATAAACAACTGTTTGGCTGTGAATTGGGAAGCCTACCGTTCACATATTTAGGTATAACTATTCACCACAGAAAGTTAACAAACAATGAATGGAAATGTGTTGAGGACCGTTTTGAGAAAAAAAACTAATTTCCTGGGAGGGTAAGCTTTTGTCTTTCGGAGGGAGACTCATTATGAGTAACTCCATTCTCACAAGCATGCCGATGTTCCTTCTGTCCTTCTTTGAGGTGCCAGTAGGGGTACGGAAAAGATTGGACTTCTATAGATCTCGATTCTTCTGGCAGAGCGATGACGTTAAGCAGAAGTATCGACTTAGTAGATAGGATATTATTTGTAGACCTAAAGATCAGGGGGGTTGAGAATTAAAAATTTAGAGGTAAAGAACAGATGTTTGCTAAGCAAATGGTTGTACTGACTATCTGTGAACAGTGAGGCCATTTGCTTAGCAAACATGTACACGGCTTGTGGGTACAAATTCTGCGTAATAAGTACCAACAATCTAAAACTTTGGCACATGTAACAGTGAGGCCAAATGATTCTGCTTTCTGGAAAGGCTTGATGAAAATGAAAGGGAGCTTTTTTCACAAAGCAAAATTTATCATTGGAGATGGTAAATCAACAAGATTCTGGGAGGATGCGTGGCTGGGGGAGACGCCTCTAGCCATACAATATCCATCTCTCTATAATATTGTTCAACGTTAGGAGGCATACATTACCACAATATTACAGTCTATCCTCTAAATATTCAATTCCGAAGAGCTGTGTTAGGGCATAGATGGGAGGCATGGCTGCATTTAGTCACAAGACTTATGGATTTAAAGCTTTCGGAAGAGGCGGATATGCTTAAATGGAAGCTTACGTCTACTGGCATCTTTACTGTCAAGTCGATGTACTTGAGTCTCATCGACACAACAACATTGCCAAAGTCCAATTATATCTGGAAGGTGAAAGTTTCGTTGCGTATCAAAGTCTTCATGTGGTTTGTGCACAAGAAGGTGATCCTTACTAGAGATAATTTGGCAAAGAGAAATTGGGAGGGAAGTAAAAGATGTTCTTTCTGTGGCCATGATGAGACTATCAAAGACCTTTTTCTCCAATGTCCGCTGGCAAAAATTTTATGGCACACTATCCGTATAGCTTTCAATATTACACCGCTGGATAGCATTGACACCTTGTTTGAGACGTGGCTAAATAGGGTTGAATTAACTTATGCAAGACATATTTGTATAGGAGTATGTGCATTAATTTGGGCTATATGGAATTGCAGGAATGATGTTACCTTTAACAGATTATCAAATATAAATTTCTTATAGGTACTCTACATGGCATCAGCGTTGATTCGTACATGATCGTTACTAACTCCTGCGGAGACCAGGGAACCTTTGGTTACTAGGTCTATCCGATGGGAGATGGTAGCTTGGGATATCTTCAACCGGTTTGGATGGCAGTCCAATAATAGGATTGATGGCTAGGCATCTAGGCCTATGTTCGTTAGTTGTGGCATATTTCTGTAGTACTTTTGTTGGTTGTACTGCTTATTTGGAGCCTGTTCGGAACTTTTGAATGTTTGTTGGATTTCTTAAATAAAGTGGCTGCATGCATCGTTTTGACGCAGAGGCCGGAGGGAATCCTCCTTTAAAAAAACAATATCCACACACAGTAACAACATATCTTCCCAAGCAGGCAATCCACATAGTTGGAAGCTTCGTATCCCTACCAAACTGGTATCCACATAGTTGGAAGCTTCGTATCCCTACCATGCACGAGTCCCGAGCCACGCGGCGGCTGAGGCTTGGTTTAGGGTTTCAGATCTTCTTTTTCTTCTTCTTCTTCCCCTTCTTATTCGTCCTTACCCCATCCTACTGTTGGAAATATGCCCTAGAGGCAATAATAAAATGGTTATTATCATATTTCCTTGTTCATGATAATCGTCTATTGTTCATGCTATAATTGTATTAACAGGAAACAGTAATACATGTGTGAATAAATAGATCACAATGTGTCCCTAGCAAGCCTCTAGTTGGCTAGCTCGTTAGTCAATAGATGATCATGGTTTCCTGATCATGGGCATTAGATGTCATTGATAACGGGATCACATCATTAGGAGAATGATGTGATGGACAAGACCCAATCCTAAGCATAGCACTAGATCGTATTGTTCGTATGCTAAAGCTTTTCTAATGTCAAGTATCTTTTCCTTCGACCGTGAGATTGTGCAACTCCCGGATACCGTAGAAGTGCTTTGGGTGTATCAAACGCCACAACGTAACTGGGTGACTATAAAGATGCACTACGGGTACCTCCGAAAGTGTCTGTTGTGTTGGTACGAATCGAGATCGGGATTTGTCACTCCGTGTGACGGAGAGGTATCTCTGGGCCCACTCGGTAGAACATCATCATGAGCTCAATGTGACTAAGGAGTTAGTCACACGATGACGTGCTACGGAACGAGTAAAGAGACTTACCGGTAACGAGATTGAACAAGGTATAGGTATACCGACGATCGAATCTCGGGCAAGTTCTATACCGACAGACAAAGGGAATCGTATACGGGATTGATTGAATCCTTGACATCGTGGTTCATCCGATGAGATCATCGTGGAGCAAGTGGGAGCCACCATGGGTATCTAGACCCCGCTGATGGTTATTGGCCAGAGAGGTGTCTCGGTCATGTCTGCCTATCTCCCGAACCCGTAGGGTCTACACACTTAAGGTTCGATGACGCTAGGGTTATAGGGAATTGTTATACGAGGTTACCGAAAATTGTTCGGAGTCCCGGATGAGATCCCGGACGTCACAAGGAGCTCCGGAATGGTCCGGAGGTAAAGATTGATATATAGGACGGATGGTTTCGGACACCGGAAGTGTTTCGGGCGTCACCGGTAACGTACCGGGACCACCGGGACCACCGGAGGTGGCCCCGGGGGTCCACCGAAGGGAGGCAACGACCCCGAGAGGCTAGATGGGCTAAGTGCGGGAGGGAACCAGCCCCTAGGTGGGCTGGTGCGCCTCCCACACCCAGCCCAATGCGCAAGTGGTGGGGAGAGGGGGCAACCCTAGGCGCAGGTGGGCCTTAGGCCCACCAGGTGGTGCGCCACACCCCCTCCCACCCTAGCCGCCGCCCCCCTCTCCCATCTGGTGGCCGCCGGCCCCTAGGGAGGGAACCCTAGGGGTGGCGCAACCCTTCCCCCTCCTCCTATAAATAGAGAGGGGTTTGGGCCATTGAGAGACACGGTTTTCCCTCTCTCTCGGCGCAGCCCTGCTCTTCTTCCTCCTCCTCTCTGCCGGTGCTTGGCGAATCCCTGCCGCGAGACCTCATCTCTCCATCGACACCACGCCGTCGTGCTGCTGGAGTTCTTCCCCAACCTCTCCCTCCTCCTTGCTGGATCAAGGTGCGGGAGACGTCACCGGGCTGCACGTGTGTTGAACGCGGAGGTGCCGTAGTTCGGCACTAGATCGAAATCGCTGCGAGTACGACTCCATCAACCGCGTTCTAGCAACGCTTCCGCTTAGCGATCTTCAAAGGTATGAAGATGCTCTTACCCCTCTCTCGTTGCTAGTCTCTCCATAGGAAGATCTGAATATGCGTAGGAAAATTTTGAATTTATGCTACGTTCTCCAACACCTACCGGACGGTACGGGCCTCCGAGTTCTCTTGTAGCGCGTCTCTCTTCCCCGCCCGTCTCAGATCGATTCCTTCTGTTTCAAAAAGATCGATTTGTTCCGTTTCAAAAAGATCGATTCGTTCTCTCTGGTACCCTCCTCCCCGGTGGTCGGGGCCAATAGCTCCTGTGCGACGTCTTTCCTGGGAATTGGAAGCAGTGCGACATCTTTCGATGAAATAGCTCTCGTGCGACGCTTTGCAGGGAGAAAATAGCTCACGGCCACACATGCGATAAAACCTTAGTCAACTAGTCCAATTTGCGTTAAGTCATGTCTTACCTAATTTGGGCCCAAATTAATTTGCACCGCATCTCGTGAAACTGCCCGACTAGAACTGTCCGAAACTGCCCGACATCTTCAGCTCCGGCGGCGGCTACGGCGGAGGAGCCCTCTTTCTCGGCGGCGGCGTAGCCCCCTTTCAGCGGCGGCGGCGGCCATGGTGGTGAGTGAATTCAATACTCTAGTCCCAATCCCCTCCGCCTTGTAGATCTGAGATCTCTGTTTTGCTTGGTGAAATCGATAGAAGGTGAGAGGGGGCGGCGCGGGGAGAGGAGCCCGTGGTCAGGTCGAGAAGGAGCCGCCAGATTCAGCTTCGAACAGGTAATGCGCCTCCCTTCCGCCCATTTTGTGAGTGCGATTGAAGGCAATCTTTGCTCTGTCTCATGCTGCCCGCCCGCCTATAACAGAGGGAAAGCTGCTGAAACATTTGAATTTGCAATCAATTTCTTTCCATCGACGGCAAAATTAGTTGATGGTAGCATTGAGAACATCCAGAGAGACACAATTGTGAAATGGGAGGTTGATTGTGCAGAAATTGATCCCAATGAGCTACAGTCGATGGAAGAGAATGCAGTGAGGAAATTGGTGGAGAAAATTGGGGAAACTGTGCTTTGGGGTCCAGAGCAAGAGGTTTCACTATTGCGGTATGATGATTTCAAAGGAGAGTATGTCAGAATTGAAGATGGTGAAGATATTGTTGTTGAAATCGATAGGCAAGAGGGCTGGGCAAGCCTCAGGGCTGAATTTTTTGCTGAGCTCGTTGATCTGAATATTGACTCGAAGGTAGGTTATGTGCCGTCACACTTGGCTATGCAGAAGGCAGATGATGATTGGGCTTCGCAGAGGCATATCGTTCCCATTATTACGGATCTAACAGTAATAGCCGATGGGGCTAATGCACATGCAGAAGAGGGAAATGTTAATGTTGTTGATTGGAATGCAGTTGAGTTGGAGGAGCCTACTGATTTGGTCATTGCACCAATTACTGACACTGAGATGGCCAAACTATTTGGCATTCCAGTCGATGACAGAGATGAGGAGGAGAGGGATGAAGCTAATACAAGTGATAATGATGACCGAGAATTGAGTGATGTAGATGAACAGTTGATGAAAGATGCTGCAGATGATGTAGATGATGCACATGATGAAGAGCTAGTGCATGTGTATGACAAGGAAAACCCTGTCATTCGAGTGGGGAAGTTGTGGCCAAACATGGATGAGTTCAGGTTGTCTTTCAAGACTTATGCAGTCAGACATCAGTTTGATGCCAAGATAGTTTGGACTGATAGAAAGAAGTTTTATGCTAAGTGCAGAGGTTTTGATGGTAGTGGTAGGAGGGCTTGCAAGTGGTACATATCTGCTAGACTACAGCCTGATGGAAGTACTGTCAGGGTTAACCAAATCCCTAATAAACATACTTGTCTCACAAGTTCACAGAAAAAATCAGGCATGACATCACAAATTTGGGTTGCAGAAAAGATAACTCCAATTTTGGCCAAAACACCCAACACTACTGCAAAAAGACTCCAAGTAGACTTGGAAAAGTTGTACCCCATTAAACTGCATTATACCACAATGTGGAAGGCTAAACAAAGGGCAATGAAGAATTTGTATGGTGATTGGGCAAACACATTTAGGCTGCTTTTGAATTTCAAAGCAGAGGTGGAGAAAAGGTCACCTGGCAGTGTTGTCGAGATAGATACTGAGGTATCAGAGGATGGCAAGGTTTATTTCTCCAAATTTTTTATGGCTTTAAAGCCTTGCATCGATGGCTTCAAAGCAGGATGTCGTCCATATTTGAGCATAGACTCATCATTTTTGACAGGCAAGTGGAATGGTCAGTTGGCAGCATGTAATGCTCTAGATGGACATAACTGGATGTTTCCAGTTGCTATTGGCTTGTTTCAGTCAGAGACAGAGGCTTCATGGACATGGTTCATGATGCAGTTGAAAAGATGCTTAGGACCAGTGTCACCTTTGGCAATACACACAGATGCATGCAAAGGTCTGGAAAATGCAGTTAAAAATGTGTTCCCACATGCTGAGCAAAGGGAGTGCTTCAGCCATTTGTGGATGAATTTGATCAAAAAATTCAGAGGAGATGAATTTGGGAGAATGTGGCCAGCAGCAAGATCTTACACTAAACAGACACATTCATATCATCTTAGTAAGGTAATGGCAACATGTGAGGAGTTTGTTACATGGTTGAACACCTACCATTCTTTATTATGGTACAGGTCAGGATTCAACACTGCCATCAAGTGTGACCATATCAACAACAATTTGGTAGAAAGTTTCAACAACAAGGTGAAGTAGCTAAAAGATTTGCCTGTGCATGACATGGTTGATCAAATCAGGATCATGCTCATGCGGCTGTGGGAATTGAGAAAAAAGATTGCTGATTGTCTGCAAGGTGATAAACTTCCAGCAGTGGTGCAACAGGTGGTCAACAGAAGCAGAGGTCTTACACATTTGTCTGTTGAAAAATCATCACTGTGGGGTGCTGAAGTTAGAGATAACAAGACTGAAAGGAGGCATGTTGTTAACACTGAATTGCATGATTGCAGTTGCCTCGAATGGCAGGCCACTGGTAAACCATGTGATCATGCCATTCTATTCTTAGCCGGCCAACCAAAGATAAATATGCATCCATATCTGCATGAGTATTATTCGGTAGCAAAATTTAGAGCTGCATATGCAACTCCAATTCCACCTCTTACAGATCAGGAACAGTGGCCAGAAGTGCCGCTTGAATATTCCATGTGTCCTCCTCTAACAAAAAGAAAGGCAGGCAGACCTAAACAGAGTAGATTCAAAGCATGGTTTGAAAAAGGTGGGAGTAGTAAGAAGGGCAAGAAGGACAAGAAAGATGCAAAGCCAAAAATGGCTCAAAAGGGTAACAAAAACAGATGCAAGAGGTGCCAAATACTTGGGCACAGAGAGGGATCCAGACTATGCATTTTCTCTCCTCCTAATCCGAGAAAGTATGTGCTTGTTTATTTGTGTTTGTTCATATTCTGATTTTGTTTAAATTATAAATATGTGGCATGCTTTGTTGTTTTCAGGAGGAAGCTTCCAAGTCAAACTATTGTTGTTGAACAGTGTTGGCCAACAAAAAGAGCAAGAGTGAGTGGCAGCAGAAGGCAAACAAGTCAGTGGATGGAACAGTTTGGTGCTGCAAGTGACGAAATTGAAGCTGTGCACACTGTCGAAACTGTCGAAACTGAAGCTATGCACACTGTCGAAACTGAAGTTGTGCACACTGTCGAAACTGAAATTGAAGCTGTGCACACTGTCGAAACTGTCGAAACTAAAGCTGCTGTCGAGTTTCATGAGGCGATAGCATCGAGTCCAGTGAAGAAAACCAAGATGATCAGTGAACTTGTGTGTGCAGTACAACCAAAAACAAGAAATGCCAAGGCGAAGAAGGGTACACGGCGTGGTCGGAAGAGATAGAACTGTTGATCATTTGAAATTTATGGCATGTAATAAAATTTGTTGGGCACTATGTACCCACATGTTTCCATCAAAACTTGTTTGATTATTATTGTTTTCAAACTGAATTTCAAATTTGATGAAAAATAAAAATTTCGGTTTAAATTCAAATTTGAAGTAAGTTGAACTTTTAACTCGGGTATGATGTTTCAATACTACCACAACAACTCAAATATGGTTGTTATGTCATCATTCTGAGCTCTTTTGTTAAGTTAGAGTCATAGTCATGAAAAATGTGTGACAAACGACCTCATAAGGTAGGGTAAACGCCATCTTCTTAAAGGCATTTTTCCTGCAAATGTATATAAACTATGTTTATATATATTTTTGGTTGCTATGAAACATAATAGGACTATGGGCACAAGTTTTGATTTTTTTTGAATTATTTGTGCTCATTTGAAAAATAGTCAACTTTTTCATAAAAACGTTAACCGACTCAAAATCAAAGTTTATATTTTTGTTTGCTAAGTATGTGATGTAAAATGACAATGTGTGTTGATTTTACATTTTTTTGATTTTTTTTGAATTAATTATGTTCAACCCTAGCTCATTTCGTCGATATCGTGAACGTGTGAATTTTGGTTTTAAACTTTGCATATAACAAGTTTCCATTTTTTTATAGCAACTCAGTTGAATAAGTACACAATGTGCGCTGGTTTTGTATTTTTTGTATTTTTTTTGAATTACTTATGTTCTGCCCTAGATCATTCCATCAATAACATGAATTGTGTGAATCTTTTTCATTTACACATGGATATAACATGAATCAATTTTTTTATAGCAACGTAGTTGTATCAGTAAACAATGGGAGAAAGTTTCATATTTTTTTGAATTTTTTTTGCTCAACCCTAGCTCACTGCAACCCTAAACCCCGAAAACCCCATCATAAATCCCTCCATAGTACATTATACATTGTAACAAAATCCCATCTTCTTGAAGGCATTTTCCTGCAATTGTATATAAACCATGTTTATATTTTTTTTGATTGCTATGCAACATAATACGACTATAGGCACAAGTTTTGATTTTTTTGAATTATTTGTGCTCATTTGATAAATAGTCAACTTTTTCACAAAAATGTTGACCGACTCAAAATCAAAGTTTATATTTTTGTTTGCTAAGTATGTGATGTAAAATGACAATGTGTGCTGGTTTTATATTTTTTTGATTTTTTTTGAATTAATTATGTTCAACCCTAGCTCATTTCATCGATATCGTGAACGTGTGAATTTTGGTTTTAAACTTTGCATATAACAAGTTTCCATTTTTTATAGCAACTCGGTTGAATAGGTACACAATGTGTGCTGGTTTTGTATTTTTTGAATTTTTTTTAATTACTTATGTTCTACCCTAGATCATTCCATCAATAACATGAATTATGTGAATCTTTTTCATTTAAACATGGATATAACATGAATCAATTTTTTTATAGCAACGTAGTTGCATCACTAGACAGTGGGAGAAAGTTTCATATTTTTTTTATTTTTTTGAATTTTTTGTGCTCAACCCTAGCTCACTGCAACCCTAAACCCCATAACCCGGAAACCCCATCCGAAACCCCGCCATGTTTATCGCCGTCGATTATTGCTGAGTGAGCTGTTGGATCTGACGTCGATCCGTGTTTGTGATCCGCGTGTGCTGATTGGCTCGCGAGCGGGGGTTTGGATCGAGGGCCCGAGTGAGGGCTTGTCCGTTGGATCTAGTCAGTTCGGTGAAGATCCGACGATTGGAAATGAATTGGTGCATGGATGTGGCGTACGCGCCTCTCACTTCGTGTGCTTCTTTGTTGCACGACACGCGTCGGTTTTTCTGCATGCATGCACGCGTCGCATCAGAGCCATTTGCAGCGCATCGAGGACCGCAGTCTAAATGGGCTCTGAATATGAGGGGCGTGCTCGACGCGGTCCACCGACGAAAGTCTGAACGGCGGCCGTGCTCGACGCAGTGCTCGACGCAGTGTGTGAATCGGCGACGCACCCTTTGATCCAATAGGCAAACGCAAATGGGCGGCATCCATTAATTGCGGCAACTGAATCGACGAACCGACGCAGCCCAAAACCTGCTATTTCACCCTCCTCTGCCCCGTGCACATCTAACCTTCATCTTCCTCCTTGCCCTCCTTCTCCCCAGCCCCCCCTCGCATCACATCCAAGCAACCGCAAGCCCCGGCATGGAGTTCCACGGCCTGACGTTCCAAGCGCCCGACACCAGGCCGGAAAGGATGTACCCCGCTGGGGTCATCGTGGAGAACCAGCTCCGGGTCTGGGCCATGTCGCGCTGGCGGGGTGGACGGGAGTTCGCGGGGCTCTTCCTTCGCGCCCTCTATCGCCACCTCCCTGTGGGAACTCCCCAGATGTTCACCATCGACGAGTCTCGCATGGGAGGAACTGGCATGATCGTGCGCTTTCGCAACCCCTACGACGCGTATCACCTCCTCGGCCGTGTCTGGTTTGGGGGTGCGAGTTCATCTGCTTCACCACCTACAACATCTTCACCGACCTCGGCAGCATCTGGCCCAACGAGCACGCCATGCACACCCTCCCCTACAACCTGCCGGCCGACGACGATGACGAGTGAGGGCGCCCGGGGAGTGAAGACGCGTGCCCGTCGCCCCTCCATGTCGGGTTTATCGTAGTTTCTTTCTTATCTATCATATCTGTAATGTTAAACACTATCGTATCTGTAAGTTTACTGTAATCGCCCGTACTGTTGTGCCCTACGTACTGTTGTGCCAGTTTATGTGATGCCCGTGTTTATCTTATCTATGTTGTGCACATCTATGTGTTTATCTGTCAGTTTTTATATTTATCAGTGACGCAGTGCACCAGGTATTTGATCCTTTCTTGTCACCATTCATGGTTCTGTGTTTATCTTGTCACCATTCACCAGGAACTAATCTCTCGTTTGGTTGACCCAGGAGCAGCAAGGCAGCAATGGAGGGGGGGCAATGGAGCGCAGCCGCAGCGACCAAGGGGCGGGCCAGAAAAGAAGCAGCCAGAAGACGTTCCTTCCCTCGTGTGGATCTGTTCCAGCCGGGCCCGTTCCAGCCACTGTTCCACGCATCACAGGCGATTCTGCAGCGAGTAAGGGGCAGAAAAGGAGCAGTCAGAAGACGTGCCCGACATTCCTCACGTGTAGTTGCCCCGTGTAGTACTAGCTCTGTAGATTTTACACTTGTATCTTGCAGGCCGCTTAGGCCATGTTTGTAAATAATACAGATCAGATTATATGTTCAACCCTGTTAAGATAAATGAACTTGGATTGTTGTATATAATCCGTCGTTTTTATTTCCTATTGAAAATCATACATGACCAGTCAAATAATTTTGTGCCTGGTTATTCCTATTGAAATTAGTAGTACCTTTTGTAAATTACACCTTTGGGCCTGGTTATAATCCGTCGTTTTTATTTTGGGCCCAACATCTATTCGCCAGCCCACGAATAATTTTTTTGTACTGAAACTGAACTTTGTTTGGTCTCGCATTCGGCAGCCCAATTTTGTTTTTTTTACTACAAACTGAATTTGGGTGTGTACTCTGTTAACTGAAGAACAAAAAACAGAGGAAACACAATATGAAAACTGAATAATTTGTGTTCCAAACTATTGATTCATTTAAGATACATGAACTTGTCATGGCGCACAGATCACATCATCTACACTGGACAGACCTAAATGCCCCCTCTAATAACGATGAATAGCAAGTAAAACCTAAACAGAGCAATGACACAGCAATAAAAAACACTGCCATGATATTTGCTTGCTTCTGCAAATCGATCATCTCCCTTTGATTTTTCTTTATCTTCTTCAGTTCATCGGTCAGTTCAGACTCCAAGTACCTCGCCATCGGCACAACTCTGCCCGCCCCTCTGTCCGAGCTCCCCCAATTCTCCATCTGCGGCACCCCGCCCAAATTGAGCTCCCAGGTTGCGTCCACGCTAGAATCAATGTAGCCCTCAGATTTAATGCTCTGAACATATTCATCAATCCACTCGAAATGTGTGCATTTCTTCAGGATCTGCAAACCACAAAATGAACCCTAAATCTCAAATTCGAGGAGAAAAAACAAAATATGAAGAAACCAAAGCAAACAACAGCGAAAGAACGGGCTTAGAACCGAGATCTAACCTTGCCATCCCTTCCTGCCATTGGTTTGCTCAAGCATTTCACAAACTCTCGCCCAAGATTGCCATTCTCATCCGTCTTAGTCACCAACCGTTTGAGAGGATCTGGGCGTGGGCAGTTAGGGCACCTTGTGAGCATCACTGGACCATACTGACGCCAATTTGATTGCGTGGCGGAGGAGGTGGACATCTGCACTAGGTCGCCGGAGACCCGAGGAAGAAGAAGAATGGGGAAAGGGAAAAGCAATGGGGGGCGGCGGACGGACGGGCACGGGCGGAATCGCTTCTAGCCGCGACGAGGTAGGTCCCGCGCTTACTGGACAAGTGGTGGGTCCCGCGCTTACGTGGATACGTTGTGGGTCCAACCCATAACAGCTAATGAGGATATCAGTTCAGCTTAACGGCCATGTCGCACAGGAGCTATTTACTCGCTCAAAAGTGTCGCTGCCGAGCCATTCTGTCGAACAACGTCTCATTTCATCCAATTCCCAGGAAAGACGTCGCACGGGAGCTATTGGCCCCAGGTGGTCGCCGTCTAGCTAGGGAACGCGTCGTGTCGCCACCGATAACACCGCCGGTTTTGGAGAGATGCAGCAGTGCTACGGAAAGGACAAGGCGGCTTCGAGCGCGATGCCGTACGGCAAGGCAGCTGCGAGCGCGCTGCCGTACGACGGAAGCGACAAGGCGGCTACGATCGCGATGCGGCGGAAGCAGGTCTTTGCAGATGAGAACATCGTGCAGGAGCGCTTACCACATCCTGATCGAATCCGGCAAAGGGGGTTGAACAGAGATATGTTTTTGGTGCCGTCGCTTCGTGTAAAGGAGATGGCGCCAGCCACACGCCCAAGCTGTGTGTTGTCACGGAAGCACCTTGGAAAGGAGAGATCGCTGACGCTGTCGCAGAAGCTAAAGGAGAAGGTGGATCATACAGGCTTGATTCCACACAAGCATCATAATGCAAAGGTGAAGATGTGCGCTCCTGATCAGATCAGCGGACACACACAGGATACCATGTGGCCTGTGAGGAACGAAGCAGGTCTTGTCGGGGAGATGTCTCAGAAGCCATGGGAGAAGGTGGATACAGGCTTGAATCCACACAAGCATAATGCAAAGGAGAAGACGTGCGCTCCTGATCAGATCAGCGGACACACACAGGATACCATGTGGCCTGTCAGGATTGAAGCATGTCTTGCCAGAGAGATTTCTCAGAACCTAATGGAGAAGGTGGATACAGGCTCGAATCAACATAAGCATACTGCAGGGGAGAAGATGTGCATGTGCCCCCCTGATCAGCTCCACCCACATACACAGGGACAGGGTGACCAGCGGCCTATCAAGACTGAGGCACGTCCTTGTGGAGAGAAGAAGCACACGAAAAACAAGACATCTTTTCCAGCGAGAAGAACCTCTCCGCAACTCAGAACTAGAACAAGTTCCCGCTGTTCCAACGCGGGTACAAGTCGTCCCATCAATGCTAATGACAATGGCAACACTGCTGTTATCCAGGAACAAAAACAAGAATATGCTGCAACACAGGTAGATGAAGATGTGGACGACGACATACTCCAGAAGCTGAACGAACTGGGCTTGGGAGAGGACATCGACTTTGAGGAATACTATGGATACCTGCAGCAGCTACCTCCCGACTGCCATGTTGATACCTCCATTCACTTGAACCTTGTGGATCACTCTGACAGGGACCTCCGCCATGCGCTGTATCGCTTTAGATCCTACAAGTTGTTAAAAAAGGAGTCCAAGAACGAGTTGTGCTGTGATGAACTGAAAGAGTGCCCTATGGAGCTTCTTGAAAGAGACGATGAAGGCATATTAGACTGGTTCTTTGATCCTGATCTCTGCAAGCTTGCTTGCGTGAATGACTACCAGTGTCTAGTCCCTCGGAAGCATGGTGCTTATGAGTATGCTGGTTGGGCTGTGTACCGTGGTTACCTCCATAGCTACGAGATGCAACATGAATACATCGACTACTTCGAAACATTACGAAGGGAACTTAAGTGGTTGAAGGACTGTTTGCCGAGCAAGTTTTCATCTCTTACTGTAAGCAAGATACGCACCAGAGGAATTTATCAAGCAACTAAGATCGCCACTCGCTTTTCCAAGATCACAACTCATTTAGCTCGTATTGGCTTCCGTGATTGTTCTAACTACATGGGCATTGAGGCTACTTGGTGTAACGGGTCCGATGGTCTCTATTTCGAGATTTGGAAGCGGGTCACTCAACAAAAGAAGAGTTTCAGAGATACGTTAAAGGAAGTCTATAAGCTGAACAAGTGTCCGTCACTACAAGATAGCATAAAATATGCTATAGAGAATGACTGTTCCGTGATGGAAACGGCGTTTCTTCGTTGCACGGCAGGGGCAGGCATTACAAAGGAAGTATCAGAGCATAAAGCTCAGGAGTTGATTGCAGAGGAAGTTGAAAAGCTGAGGATAAAACCCAAATTCTATGATGGGTATATCAGAAAGAAGATAGACATTGCCAAAGCTATAGGAATGATTACTGAGGATAGTTCCAGAGATACTTTGAAGGATGATTATAAGCTGAACGAGTGTCCGTCGCTGCAAGATGGCATAAAATATGCCATAGAGGAGGACTGCTCCGTGAGGGAAAGGATGTTTAATTATTCGATGCATGGAGGGGACAGGTCTTCCCAAGGAAGTACCAGAGATTGCTGAGGCAGTTAAAAAGCTGGAATGAAAAGACCATGGTTGGAGCTGCCATTTGCTCAAGACGTCTTTTTCTTGGGTTTCCTGTACTTTTGCTGCTGCAATGAAGAATATACTAGACCAGACTTAAAGACCAACTACTAGCGGGCTACTAGATGGATGGTTTGTTCGGTGTGTTCCTACAACCTATCGCATCATGTGATGTTTATGTGCCACTTGTCTGATTTTTCTATTTATATGACTACTTGGCTGAGCTGCTCCCGTGTTTTCAATGGGTTCATGAATTCCTATCAGGCTGTTACATGCGGCTGTATTGTGCACAAAAAAAGAAAGAAAAACACACCATGCACACATAGCAACGAGTGTTGCCACCAGAGCTTTCAGCTACTTGCCGATGTTCTGGTACCTGTACAGCTTGGCGCACGTCAGGAAGTAGCCGAAGTTGAGGGCGACGAGCAGGGTGAGCAGCCAGTAGAGGTTCTCCAGCTTGGAGGCGTTCATGTTGTCCGGCAGCCAGGTGGTGGCGCGCTGCACGATGTTGACGAGGGCGGTGCTCAGGTAGAACCCCAGCGCCACGATCATGGCCATCATGCCCGTGGCCGTGTTCTTGAGCGACGGCGGGAACTCCTGGTAGTACAGCGTCACCTGCGCCGGGAAGTGCAGCGCCTCGCCGGCCCCGGCGACGGCGAACGGCAGCACCAGCCACATGGCCGATAGCGGCGACACCCACGCCGGGTTTCCCTCCTCGCCGTGCGCGCGCACGGTGGCGGTGCGCTCGCGCTCTATGAGGGCCGACGCGGCCATGCTGAGCACGGTGAGCGCGTGGCCCGCGCCCACGCACTGCAGCGGCGTCGGCGTGTGGCCGGTCAGCCGCCTCCAGAGCGGGAGGAGCACCCGGTCGAGGAGGCCGAGGAAGATGACGACGGAGATGAGAGTGCCGACGATCATGGAGCCCGCCGGCACCGTGAAGGGGCCCACGGCGCGGTCCATGACGAGCGCCTGCAGGACGGTGAAGTTGATCTGCACGCCGATGGCGATGCTCAGCACGATGGCCGCGCTCCAGATCGGCAGGATGCGCAGCACCGTCTTGAAGTCCTCCACCTGGTGCACCGTGCACACGCGCCACGGCCGGAGCACGGAGCCGCTCGTGCCGTCCACGTCGCCGTCCGTGATCACCGCAGCACGGTTCAGGAAGCTGCACGTGATCGGTTAGCTAGCGTGGAATTAAGTGTATATCTTTGTAGTGGATGTCATTGCCGTCGATGATTTCTCAACTGTACGACCGATCATGTTTACAAGAGTGCCATGGCATCCACTAGTTGTTAATTATCAGCTAAACAGTACTTATATATTCCAATTTGCTGAGCTGAAATTTCACTGAGACTAATTTGCTGAGCTGAAATTTCAGTGACAATGACATTTTGGTTCTATAGGATGCACACAAACACGCAACAACACACATGCAACAACACAGACTTGCATCAGTAGCATGCATGTAATATTTAGATTATAAAATTTTAAATATTTTATATTCTAAACATACACAGCAGCACACACACAAACATATCATATGAGGGTAAAGTGGTTTTTCAAGTAATATTTAGGCTTAAAATAAACAAAAATATTATAAAAGACATAAAATTTAGACTTGTTATTAGGTAGGGAAGAAATATTTTACAGATGTCAAATAGAAATAAAATTTAAGCATGATGTTAAATAAGGAATTCTTTCTTTATTTTATTATATCTCTTTAGAAGTGATAGCATATATTTCAATTGATGTGCTAGTGCATTCCTTTGCTAGTTACTGCTTTTCTGAATGCAATCTTGTTATCCAGGATATGGACGGGCTAAAAGTTGGATGGATTGTAAAGCTGCTATCATTCGTCTCTGGAGTTCACTAATCAATAAAATTAAGCACCGTTTGTGTAGCATGGTGGTGAGATAATATGTCCACGTCGTTGCTTCCATGATCACCATATGATGAGATTATATTATAGCAGACGAGGGTGGATTATATAATTATTACTTTTGTGGGGGAGTACAGATTCAGCATATAATTGAGCACATGCATGCGAGATCTTTTTCTTACCTAAAGCTGTCGCTCGGAGGAACGCCACAGTCGCCGCCGGTCTTGCTATCGTCGTCACCGCCGCTACGTAGCCCGTAGTAAAACTTCAGCTCCCCCGGCGCCACGACACTGACCTTCCTCTTCCTCGCGGCGGCGACGACCACCCTGGCGATGCCGGTGAACGGGCTGCCCTGTGCGGCGGGCTGCCGGTAGTACCTGGAGCCGAGGAGCAGCGCCGCGAGGCCGACGACGCTGGCGGCGCAGGAGACGCCGAAGCCGAGCGTCCAGGACAGCGTGTCCTGGAGGTAGACGATGACGGTGGCGCCGAGCACGGAGGACGCGTAGAAGAAGATGAAGTACCAGTTGAAGAAGACGTCGCGGTCGGCGGCGGCCTCGAACTGGTTCGCGCCCATGGTCGCCTGGTTGAACCGCGCCCCGGCCGCGCTCAGGCAGAGCAGGAACACGCCGGCGTACAGGGCCGCCATCTGCCCCGTCGACGCCTGCTCGCACGGGCCGGCGCCGAAGTGGCACGCCGCCGGCCGCAGGCCCGGAAGGCTCGCCGTGAGCGTGAACACGACCAACGACTGCGCGCATGACCACGGCGATGATCAAGACCGAGAAATACAACACTACCATGCACGTACGCGCGCTCGCAGATCATCGGCCCTTTAATTAGCTAAGCGACGTACGTACCAGGACGGCCATGATCATGGCGACCGCGACGACGGGGTAGCATCCGAAGAAGGCGTCGGCGACGATGGCGCCGGCCACGGGGGCGACGCTGATGGAGCCGGAGATGATGGTGGAGATCTGCGCGGCGTCGACGCTCGGCACGTTGTACTTGGTTATGAGGTAGACCACCATGTTGCCCGTGGCGCCCGAGGCCGCCAGCCCGAGACTCAGTATGGCCACTGCATGCAATGATGCAAACGTCGATCGATCGATCACACGGACAGAAGCTGGTGACCACTGAGCATACAAGACACGGATACAAACGTGATCACACACGAGTACGTAGGTACGAACCTGCTAGGAAAGGGAAGGTGATCCATCCCCCCTTCCCGTTCCCGGGATCCTTGAGAGACTCGTGATCACCGGAGCTGAGCCGCCGAGGCTCCTCCTGCTGCGACCCGGTGGCCTCCATACTGTATGTCTGTCTCTCTTGCTTGCTGCTGTTCCTTTGGCACAATGATTGTCGATTGAGCTAACACATACAGGACAACAGCTCACACAAAACAGTTACATATAAGAGCACGAGCGTAGGCGAGACTAGTGTGCACTGAGAGTGAGGCACTAGCTAGCAAAGCTTTTTATATAGTCACACACTCACACTCACTCACACTCGCTTATTATATAGGCACTGAGAGTGATGGTATCTAGACCGGTAGACGGTGGAGTTGGCCAGCCATTTCTTTTCCCTTCTTCTTTTTGCGGGTAACCAGACATCTCTTTTAATAAGACAAGAAAAAAAATTCACGGGAGACCACGTGAAAGCGCCATGTCTGGCTCGTGTGGACAATAGTCCTGTCTACCTACAGCCAGCCAGTGACATGATAATTCAATTCGGAGTCCGGACTCATCTACACCTCAAGAACAATAGAACCGAAAAAATAAAAAAAACATTAAAAAGATCTGATTTCTTTTATGTCATTCAAGATGTTCGAATGCATGATGTCTGTTTAAAGTTTTAGGGTGTTTAGACATTCAAGAAGCTCATGGCAAGACAAAATCGGGTGCAAATAGTGATGTTTTCAAAAGTTCCTCACACACCCGAAATTGTTCTTTTTTTCCACGAGTTCCTCGAATGTCCAAACATTCCTAAATTTCATACGGGTACAACTCACTTCAGCATTTTGCATGATAATATTTTTTGGGAGTTTCTTTAATGTTTTTCTATTTAAAAAGTTTATATTGTTCACACACGGTCAAATGAGCCCGGGTACATAATAGTCGCACTCTGAGTGACCCTGTTTTTCAAAAAGATTGATTATTTAATATAGATATATGTTAATTTGATGGTAGCAAACCGGGAACAAAAAAAGGAACTTCACTACCCTCTTCGGTCGATTTTACATGACTTATTTGATTTGGAACTACACCAAACTTATTTAAATTTGATCAAGTTTGTATTATTAACATCTACAACTTTATATAAGTAAGATTCTCTACGAAAGCATGGGCGGCTCCTCTCCGGCGACCGAGTCCTGAAGCTGCGCGGTGCCCGCTGACGGCGGCCGGCCGGCGTGCTGCCAGAGCCCGATGCCCCCGCTTCCCCCGCCGGGGGCGCCCTCCCTCTGCTTCCTCCGGTCGCCGCGGCGTTGGGCAGACTGGGCGGATGATGCCGACCCCGATGACATGGCCTCTTAGGATGGTGACGGCAGGCTGGAGCTACCGGTGTCCCTGGCGCCGCCGCTGCTCGGCTCGTTCCTGGTTGCGGCGCGCCCTGCCCGCCGGTGGCCGGGGAAGGAGGTCGGGCGGCGGTCGCCGGAGCACTGTCCCCCTGTGGTTCCCCCTCTCCCCTCCTTGGCCCGAGCCGGTTTGCTGCCTGGGTTGTCCCCCGTGGCGGCCGCCGGTGAGGGCCCCCGCGAGCCCCGACCAGGCGCTGGTGCCCTGCCTCCTGTGGCGGCGGCGGCGGGAGGTGCCCGAGCCCCTGGTCAGTCCCCTCCCCCGTGCGCTAGCTCCCCAGGCCGGCTGGCGACCGGATGGGCCGGCTCTCCCCATGGGCCGCTGCGAACGGGGCCTGGGCCCATCTCAGCTAGCGAGATGGCCTGGGCCTCCCGCCGCGTCTCCCGAGTAATGGAGAAGATTAACCGGCAGTGGGCCGTTGCCCACCTTGGCCTCCCCCCGTGCGCGCGTCCCGGCCCAGGCCTGCGTCGGGCGGACCGGCTCGGAGCTAGGGCGCGCCGCCGCCACCTCGCAGCCTCGTCCCGTCCCGCTCCCGTTACCCTCGCTCTCTCCCGGCGGGCTCCCGATCCCTTTCCTCGCGCTCTCTCCCGTCAGGCGCGGACGTCCCCGTAGTTCCCCAGGATCTGCTCGCCCCGTCCCGCCGGCCGGTCCCCAGGCCCCACTCGCCCTGTCCCGCCGGCCGTAGTTCTCCCACCACCTCGTCCCTCCTCGCCTGCACTGCCGGCGTCGCGCCCTCGTCTGCGGCCAGGCGCCCGGACCTGCTCCCCATCCCCTCCCCGCGGCGCTCCTACCGGGACGTGCTCATGACACGCCACGCCGGGGACGGCCAGGCCCGGCCGAAGCGGCCTCTCCCGGCTGGGCAGGGGCTCCTCCGTACGCCGACCTCTCGTGACCAGGATCGCGCGGGGTTGGAGGCGCTGCCCGCTGCCAGTGACTGTGCCCCGGATGGGGGTGCTGCCTCGTCCCGTTCCGTGTGCGGTGGGTCTGCTCGGCCGGGGAAGTCTCCGGAGTACTACTCCGGGACCTCCCTTCGTCGTCCGCCTCCCCGTCATGATCCGGAGAGGGATCCCCGCCTGCCGTTGCCGGGTTCGCCGGGGGACCGTCGTCGCCTGGAGGCCGCCCGCGCGGCCGACATGGACCGGGAAGCGTCTCTGCGTGCGGAGTTCGTTGCTCGCCCCACTCCGGCATCTTAGCCGCGTGAGGAGCCACCGCCCCGCGACCCCCCGGCTCGGGACCTCGCTCACCGCCCCGCGACCCCCCGGCTCGGGACCTCGATCACCGCCCCGCGCCGCCTTCCTGGCGGCGTGATCGCCAGGACCACCGCCGGGGGGAGCGGTGGGGCGGGCCGCCGATGCGGCGCGATGATGATGGACGTCGGGCTGACTGGCGCTCCTCGCGGGCGGAGGATGCGGACTGGCGCCGGGATGACGGGCCTTCTAGGCACGTGTCCCTAGATGCCCTGCCTGCTGCTCCGCTTCCCGCCCCGGCCCCGGCTAAGAAGAAGAAGAAGTCGGAGAAGAAGAAGGCTGTTGGCGGTGCTGGTGGCCTGATGCCGCTAGGAGCTCAGGGGGCTCCTGAGCATGAGGCTCTGGACCCCCCCCCCTGCTCGGGCTACCCGCCAGCGCTCCCGCGAGGACACGATGTGCATCAACTGCGGGTGCGCCGGGCATTACCGCTCGGAGTGTGAGGCTCCCCCACGGTGCCCCACAACTCTTGCCTATCTTGGGTATGGCACTGAGCGGGGAAGCTTCTACTTCGTGGATGCGGAGATTGAGGAGGTAGCTGCTCGGCCTCACCTAGCGACGGTCACCTTGGAGCCCGAGCAGCCTATCCCGGATGGCTTGGTGATCTCGTCTGACCTCCTCCGGGATGAGCTTGCGGCCTACATTGGCGACTTTCGCGGCTCTGAGTTCGCATGGGAGGTGACTGAGACGGCTCCCCTGGTGTTCTCGGTCCCCTTCCCCTCGGCCGAGCTACTCCGGGTCTGCTCGTATGGTCCTATCCGGTGTCCCCTCAACCAGCTCCTGATCAGCGTCCAGGCGGCCACGTCAGAGCCTGACCCCGTCCCTCCCTTGGAGAAGGTCTGGGTCCTCGTCTATGGCCTCCCAAGGAACGGCAGTGCGGCTCCGCGGGTGGCAAGCTCACTCATATTCTGAAAGCCATCTCTGAACCCGTGGGCAAACTGATCACCGTCGACCTGGCGTCTTTCGAGGATGATGGCCCTGCCCGCATTGAGATTCTCTGCCCGGCTCCTGCTGAGATTGACGGGTTGTCTTTGGTCTTCTACTTTGGGTCCAAGGGCAGGCGTCTGACCTTCGAGCTCGAGTCCCCGGCCTCAGCGACTCAGCTAGATCCGGTCCCACCTGGGCCGGAGCCTGTCGACGGGGGGCTTGGCGAGGAGGGGGCTCATCGGAGGAGGGGTCTTCTTCTGAGGGGGACGATGATGCGGTCGGGGCTCCGCCCGAGCCGTTTGGCAGTCGGCGCACCCCCGCCCCTCGGTGCTGGCCAGTCGGGGCTCGCAGGAGGCTCCACGGTGGGCACTTTGGCGCGGGTGGTGGTGGTAGGCACAGAGATCACTCTCCCTGCTTCCCCTATCTCGGTGGTCGCTGATGAGGAGGAGGTGAGTGTGGGTATGGAGGTCTGCCCTGCTTCGTCCCCGCGCTCGCCAGGGGTGGTTTGCTACTCGCGCTCTCCGGGTTCCCCCCTTCCCCAACCTTAGGGTCCCCGGATCCGCGTCCTCCGGTGGCCGTCGACCCTGGTTGGGCGCCCGAGTCCCCTCCCGTGCCCCGCTCTCGGCCTCGGGAGGACACTTCCCCCGTCGTGGCGGCACGTCAGAGCGCTCGGATCAGCCAGTCCCGGACCCTTCAGGACGGCCACGTCCCGACGATCCCTGAGCTGGCAGCCCGGCGTGCTGCGTTCCGCGATCTGTTCCCAGGTACGCCTCCTCTCCTCCCCCCTTCTGGCTCTGGCTCTCGGTTTTCTGTTCTCTCTAGCGATTTGGTGTCCCTTTTGGCTGTTGTGCCTGCGGACAGTGGTATTGTGTTTCGGGTGGAGAAAGGTCCCCCTCTTGAGCAGATCTCCGCCCTCTGTGCGAAAGAGAGGCTTGAGGGGGCGTTAGCGGAAGCGCGCTATCTCGCCGCGCGCTCCAACTCCCCCTCTCCCCCGGTGCACGTCGGTCCTGGTCATAGAGAGACCAGGGATGGTGGCGCACCTCCGGCAGCAGTTGCAGTTGGTCTTGTGCCGCCCATAGGTGGGCTTCCCTCTGTCCGGAAGCCCAGGGGGTGGCCGCCTACCCGTCTCAACCCCACTGAGACCCGTGGAGAGGAGCGAGTATCAGGCCCCGGAGCTCCCTCCTCTGGCCCGACGACCTCCGATGTCCCCTCTTCTCGGGGACGCCGGGGTCGCCCATCTAATGCTCTCCCTCGCCCCGAGGTTGACGGGCGGGCTAGTTCGGTCCCGCTTGCGGGGCCTAGGAATCCAAGCGAGGTTGTTAAATGAAGCTCCTATGTTGGAACATTAGGGGCTTCGGCCTCCCTGGCCGGCGGCGGCAGCTTGTTGAGTATTTGCGTCAGGAAGAGATTGACATAGTAGGGCTACAAGAAACGATTCAGCAGGACTTTAGCATGCTCGAGCTTCAGCGGCTCTCCCGCCACCAGTTCTCCTGGCAGTGGCTCCCTGCCTCGGGCCACTCTGGGGGAATCCTGCTTGGTGTTCGGGAGGAGGCGTTCTCGGTGGAGGACATGGACCGGGGGGAGTTCTTTGTGAGCATGGCCATCACCGACCGACTTACCCACCTCAGCTGGGAGGTGATTATCGTCTATGGCCCGGCAGACCATGTCCGCTACGCAGAATTCCTCGCCGAGCTAAAGAATAAGGTGGATAGGTGCACCACCCCTGTTGTGGTGGCTGGTGATTTTAATCTTATTAGGTGGGCTTCTGATAAAAGCTCTCCAAATGTATATTGACCCCGGATGCGTCTTTTTAATGACTGCATTGCAGACGTGGCACTACGTGAGATAGCTCGCGTAGGGGCCAGGTTCACGTGGTCGAATAAGCACGCGGACCCCATCCGGAGTGTTCTAGATCAGGTCTTTGTGTCGCCTCAGTGGGAAGTGATGTTCCCCCTGTGCGGGCTTAGGGCCATCACGTAGATTGGCTTAGACCATACGCCTCTGCTCTTCTCCTCGGGGGAAGGCTCCCCCCTAGATCACGGCGCTTTCGCTTTGAGTCTTTTTGGTTGGATCAGCCTGGTTTCCGCGAGTTGGTCCGCGACCGGTGGCTTCGGTCTGCCGCTTCCCCGCCGCGTGTCTATTATGCGGTGGACATTTGGCATCAGTGTGCCAAGATGGCGCGTCAGGCCATGAAGGGCTGCGGTGCTAACTTGGGCGCTGATCTCCGGGCCCATAAAGGGGCCCTGCTAGGCCAGATTAAGAACCTAGATGACTTGGCGGACGGTACGGGTCTGTCCCCGGATGACTGGATCCGGAGATACTCCCTCGACGCTGAGCTTATGGGCATCTTCAGCTCCGAGGAACTGTTCTGGCAACGTCGAGGTGGCCAGAACTGGCTCCTCAAGGGGGACGCAAACACCGCGTACTTTCAGGCCATCGCCAATGGCCGAAGGCGGAAATGTGTCATCCCTTTCCTCCGGGATGGGGATGCTCTTCTGGAAAGCCCGGAAGACATCTCATCCCATATTTACTCCTTCTATAAGGAGTTATTCTTGGCCGATCTGCGGGGTGGCTCCTCTCTTTGTGAGGACTTCTGCCCGCTAGCTGATCAGGTGTCCGACATGGAGAATGCCGAACTCACTCTCCCATTTTCCTCGGAGGAAGTTGGCCAGGCGATCGCTTCTATGAAGGCGTGCTCGGCTCCGGGGCCAGACGGCCTCCCAGTGGTTTTTTTCCAGCGATTCTGGGAGACCGTGCGCCCGGTTATCATGCCCATGTTCCATGAATTCTATATAGGCACTCTCGACATGGGCAGGATTAACTATGGAGTCATTGCCCTCATCCCCAAACTAGTTGGGGCTGCAGAGATTTGGCAATTCAGGCCTATTACGGTGATTAACGTGGTGGCGCGTATTTTTGCTAAAGTCTGCGCCACTCGTATGTCCCCTGTGGCCGAAAGGATTGCGCACCCCCTTCAGTCCGCATTCCTGAAGGGTAGGAAGATTCATGAAAGAATTCTTGCCCTTCACGAGATTGTCCATGAGGTGGCGTCCAAGGGATTGAAGGGGGTCTTTCTCAAATTGGACTTCCAAAAGGCGTATGACCGTCTTGATTGGTCATTCTTGAGGTTAGTGTTGCAGCGGCGCGGATTTGATGAGGGGTGGTGCACCTGGATCATGCAGCTGGTTCGATCTGGTTGCACCGCCATCAATATCAATGGTGAAGTAGGCCCCTTTTTTCGGGCTTCCACGGGGGTAAAGCAAGGGGACCCTATCTCCCCCCTGCTGTTTAATCTCGCCGTGGACGCCCTTGCTGGCATCCTGGATAAGGCGAGATTAGCCGGGCATATTCAGGGGGTGGTTGGTCACCTCATCCAGGGGGTGGGGTGTCCCACCTACAATATGCAGACGACACCATGATCATGGTCTCAGGCGCGGACTCGGACATTGCCAATCTTAAGTTCTTTTTTCTCTGCTTCGAGGAAATGTCTGGACTTAAGATTAACTTTGATAAGAGTGAGGTGGTGGTCCTGGGCTACTCTGAGGCTGAGCAGCACAGGATTGCGGACAACCTTAACTGCAAGCTGGCTTCTTTCCCTATCTCGTACTTGGGAATGCCCCTGGTGGAGTCCAGGATTCTGGTTAGCGGGTTCGATCCGCTTGTGGGACGAGTAGCGTCCCGTGCGGAACCCTGGTGCGGCAGGTTCACTTCTAAAGGCAACAAATCCATCCTCATTAGCTCTAACCTCGCTAGCCTCCCCATGTATATGATGGGGATGTATATCCTGCCCGAAGGTGTGCACATCGCCTTTGACAAGGAACTGGCTAGATTCTTTTGGCAGGCAGGGAATGGTAGGCCCAAGTATCACATGGTGAAATGGGCAGACATCTGCTTGCCAAAAGACCGAGGGGGGCTAGGCATTCCTGCGTCCTGCCTCATGAACGTGGCCCTGATACTCCGGTGGGTTTGGCGGATTCTGCAGGGAGATGGGGGTCTGTGGCTTCAATTGATTAAGGCAAAATACCTTCGAGGCAGACCACTCTTGGCATGCTCTCTTGCGAATGGTTCGCAGTTCTGGAAGTCTATCCAGAGCATCAAGCACGATATTAGGTTGGGTCTGCGGATCTTGGTGGGCGACGGATCTGGGACCCAGTTTTGGTTAGATCCCTGGTTGGAAGGGGAGCTGTTATGATTCCGTTTCCCGAGGCTCTTTGCTATCTGCGCCGACCCAGCTGTCCTGGTTTCTGCAGCTGCTCTGGAAGACGGATGACATGTCGCATTCCGCCGACCCCTTGGCCCTGTTGAGGTCCTGGATTGGGAATTACTCTTGGCAGTGATTCCCCTCCCGACCTCGGCGGTCAGTGATAGTATCTCTTGGAGCCTCTCTCCCTCGGGAGAATTCTCTGTTAGTTCGGCATACCTGGCCCTGTGCAGGATGCCGGTCCTCCCGTGGTTATCCCCACTCTGGAAGGCCCCGCTGCCCTTGAAGATCAAGATTTTTGTTTGGCAGCTTCTCGGAGACCGTTTACCTTCAGGGACCGAGGTGCTGAAACGCCATGGTCCGGGTAACGGCATATGTCCCCTGTGCCATGTCCCGGAGACTGGCTCTCACATTCTGTTCTCATGCGTCGCGGCACAGGCACTATGGTGCTTTGTACGCGAGGCTCTGGGACCGGAGTGGGAGGCCTCTGACCTTGCAGATTTTCTGCAGGTGCGGGCCACCCAGGTCGGTCATAAACGCCGACTGTTTTGGTTGGTATTCGCGGCAATGATGTGGACCCTCTGGACTACTCGCAATAAGATGGTGATTGAGAAGGTGTTTCCGTAGCGTGCTTCTGACTCGTTCTTCAAATTCCTTGCCTTCTTGCATCATTGGCATCCGCTCGTTAGGACCCGGGACCGGGGCCGACTTCAGCACTACCTGGACGCGTTGATGGCGGCCGTCCGACGACTCTCCTCTCCCTTGCTTGCTGCCTAGCTTGCCCCAGTGTGGGCATTTTTGTTTCTTCTCTTTATTTTGGGCTGGACTGTGCTGTTGCCCCAGCGGACTCTCTTTTTTATTTTCTGTGTTCGGACTTGTGTGTTGGATTCTGGCCGTTGTGCTTTATCTATAAAGCGGGGCGAAAGCCTGTTTCGAGAAATATAGAAATACGAGTACATCTCATTTCAGATCAAGTGAGATATGTTTGGTACTGTAGATATTAATAAATTTCTAGATAGTCGGTCAAATTCAAAAGGGCTTGACTTAGGTTGGACAAAATGAGCCTTGTAAATCCAAAGAGGTATAATTGATAGATACAAATCGTTGAAAATTACCTTACATGCAACACACACATCAAGCACACATAGAAATTGAAGAAAACAGTTGGGCGTCGAGACCCTCGTCCAATCTCACAATCATGCTAGATAGGAAATAAAAGTGATGGCAGGACTAGCTCCTCCTCCCAACCCTCCCAACCATAACCGCCCCCCGGCCTCACTCCCTCCCCCTTCCTTCCTCGCCGCTGTGTGAGGCAGCCGTCGAGCAAGCTTGGGGCGCCAAGGATCGTGGCGGCGTGGCCTTGGCTGCCCTGCCTCTGTGTGGGGAACCCCGGATCTGGAGCGGCGGCTCCATGGGCGAGGCACGACAAGCTAGCAGTTGTGCGGGCGGTGGATCTGGCTTCACGACTGCGCGGGCTACGGGGTCCGGTGGTTGTTGGCGGCTAGCAGCGGCTTCTGCGGTGGCCAGTGCGCACGATCTGGCGCATCCCCTCCTCTCCTGTTTGGCGTGCGTGCTAGCCTGGTCGGGCCGAACTTCCTTGGATCGTCGGTTCTGTACAGGAGGCGATGCTGGTGGCGGGGATCTAGTTCGAGCGAAATCCTTGGCCGACCATGGCCGGCCGCGTCGACGACGACGTCTGAGGGCGTCGTTCCCCTCCTTGGAGGCGTCGGTATGGACTGATCCCCTCACTTCCCCTTTTCCTAGGTCTCCCGGGCGAAAGCCCTAACTTTGTTGGGCGGCGGCGGCGCTCACGGCGTCGTTCCCTTCTTGAAGGCGACGCTTTGGGAACCTTGGGGCTGGGTGCTTGTGGGTGGTGGGCGACGGCAGTGGTGGTGCGGCCATATCCTAGCATGGATCTGCGTCCGTTGCTTGAAGATGGACTCGCGTAGGTGGAGGTTGTCGTTTGGCGTGATGGTGGCGTCGATGGCGGAGGCACCTGTCAAGGCTGGCACCTCAATCTGCTCTGAGGATGAACCGGTGGAAGATGATGGCGGCGACACATGTGAGTGCGTCAGACCGGTTTGTGCCTCGGACCCGGTATGTGGCTCGGTCGGGGCCTCCAGCTTTAGATGTTAGACTTAGGTGAGAGGTCTAGGTATTTGGTCCAGCTTGCATCCCTTCATCATATGGATAGAAGTAGCGACACATGTTGTCAAAATGGTGAATTCAGACATATTGTTGTGTGCTACTTTGTAAGGTCTAAAAAATAATAAATAAAATGATCGCATGCATCTTCCAGATGCAGAGACCGTGTGTCGTCCTCCTTTTCTAAAAAAAGGAAATAAAGCGATGAAGGAAGTTAGTTTCAGAGGAGTTAATGCCTTCTTCAACTGTGTGGAGGCTAACCGCCGATGCCAAGTAATCCAGATCATCCTTCAAAGAATAGCATTGCCCTGTCACCATGGATTAAAGAGTCGATAAGCTACCAACACACAATCACAACAAGACACAACCTCCTGGGTGAGATCGCCAAAGAAATGTGCATGATATTCGGCAACGACGCCACCCAAAACTCGCATAAACCCGTGCTCATCTCACTGTTGGAAATATGCCCTACAGGCAATAATAAATTAGTTATTATTATATTTCTTAGTTCATGATAATCGTTTATTATCCATGCTATAATTGTATTGATTGGAAACACAATACTTGTGTGGATACATAGACAAAACATTGTCCCTAGTAAGCCTCTAGTTGACTAGCTCGTTGATCAAAGATGGTCAAGGTTTCCTGGCCATAGGCAAGTGTTGTCACTTGATAACGGGATCACATCATTAGGAGAATCATGTGATGGACTAGACCCAAACTAATAGACGTAGCATGTTGATCGTGTCATTTTGTTGCTACTGTTTTCTGCGTGTCAACTATTTGTTCCTATGACCATGAGATCATATAACTCACGGACACCAGAGGAATGCTTTGTGTGTATCAAACGTCGCAACGTAACTGGGTGACTATAAAGATGCTCTACAGGTATCTCCGAAGGTGTTCGTTGAGTTAGTATGGATCAAGACTGGGATTTGTCACTCCGTGTGAACGGAGAGGTATCTCGGGGCCCACTCGGTAATACAACATCACACACAAGCCTTGCAAGCAATGTGACTTAGTGTAAGTTGCGGGATCTTGTATTACGGAACGAGTAAAGAGACTTGCCGGTAAACGAGATTGAAATAGGTATGCGGATACTGACGATCGAATCTCGGGCAAGTAACATACCGAAGGACAAAGGGAATGACATACGGGATTATATGAATCCTTGGCACTAAGGTTCAAACGATAAGATCTTCGTAGAATATGTAGGATCCAATATGGGCATCCAGGTCCCTCTATTGGATATTGACCGAGGAGTCTCTCGGGTCATGTCTACATAGTTCTCGAACCCGCAGGGTCTGCATACTTAAGGTTCGACGTTGTTTTATGCGTATTTGAGTTATATGGTTGGTTACCGAGTGTTGTTCGGAGTCCCGGATGGGATCACGGACGTCACGAGGGTTTCCGGAATGGTCCGGAGACGAAGATTGATATATAGGATGACCTCATTTGGTTACCGGAAAGTTTTTGGGCATTACCGGAAAAGTTTCGGGCTCATCGGTAGTGTACCGGGAGTGCCGGGAGGGGTGACGGCGACCATCGAGAGGGGTGTCACGCCCCAAGGGGTCTCATGGGCTATGGGAAGAGATAAACCAGCCCCTAGTGGGCTGGAATAAGTTCCCACTAAGGCCCATAAGGTTTGAGAAGGGAAAAACACAAGGTGGAAAGAGTTTCCAAGTGGGAAGGTGGAATCCTACTCCAAGTAGGATTGGAGTAGGACTCCTCCACCTCAAATTTCGGCCAAACCTTGAGGGTTTGAGGCTGCCTCCTCCCCTCCCTCCCTCCTATATATACTGAGGTATTAGGGCTGATTTGAGACGACTTTTCCACGGCAGCCCAACCACATACCTCCACGGTTTTTCCTCTAGATCGCGTTTCTGCGGAGCTCGGGCGGGGCCCTGCTGAGACAAGGTCATCACCAACCTCCGGAGCGCCGTCACGCTGCCGGAGAACTCTTCTACCTCTCCATCTCTCTTGCTGGATCAAGAAGGCCGAGATCATCGTCGAGCTGTACGTGTGCTGAACGCGGAGGTGCCGTCCATTCGGCACTAGATCGTGGGACTGATCGCGGGACGGTTCGTGAGGCGGATCGAGGGACGTGAGGACGTTCCACTACATCAACCGCGTTCACTAACGCTTCTGCTGTACGGTCTACAAGGGTACGTAGATCACACATCCCCTCTCGTAGATGGACATCACCATGATAGGTCTTCGTGCGCGTAGGAGAATTTTTGTTTCCCATGCGACGTTCCCCAACAGTGGCATCATGAGCAAGGTTCATGCGTAGATGTCTTCCCGAGTAGAACACAAAAGTTTTTGTGGGCGGTGATGTGCGTTTTGCTGCCCTCCTTGGTCTTTTCTTGATTCCGCGGTATTGTTGGATCGAAGCGGCTCGGACCGACATTACTCGTACGCTTACGAGAGACTGGTTTCATCGCTACGAGTAACTCCGTTGCTCAAAGATGACTGGCGGGTGTCAGTTTCTCCAACTTTAGTTGAATCAGAATTGACCGAGGAGGTCCTTGGATGAGGTTAAATAGCAATTCATATATCTCCGTTGTGGTGTTTGCGTAAGTAAGATGCGATCCTACTAGATACCCATGGTCACCACGTAAAACATGCAACAACAAAATTAGAGGACGTCTAACTTGTTTTTGCAGGGTATGCTTGTGATATGATATGGCCAACAATGTGATGTGATATATTGGATGTATGAGATGATCATGTTGTAATAGTTAATATCGACTTGCACGTCGATGGTACGGCAACCGGCAGGAGCCATAGGGTTGTCTTTAAACTAACGTTTGTGCTTGCAGATGCGTTTACTATTTTGCTAGGATGTAGCTTTAGTAGTAATAGCATGATTAGCACGACAACCCCGATGGCGACACGTTGATGGAGATCATGGTGTGACGCCGGTGACAAGAAGATCGTGCCGGTGCTTTGGTGATGGAGATCAAGAAGCACATGATGATGGGCATATCATATCACTTATGAATTGCATGTGATGTTAATCCTTTTATGCACCTTATTTTTCTTAGAACGACGGTAGCATTATGAGGTGATCTCTCACTAAAATTTCAAGATGAAATTGTGTTCTCCCCGACTGTGCACCGTTGCGACAGTTCTTCGTTTCGAGACACCACGTGATGATCGGGTGTGATAGACTCAACGTTCACATACAACGGGTGCAAAACAGTTGCACACGCGGAACACTCGGGTTAAGCTTGACGAGCCTAGCATGTGCAGACATGGCCTCGGAACACATGAGACCGAAAGGTCGAGCATGAATCGTATAGTTGATATGATTAGCATAGAGATGCTTACCACTGAAACTATTCTCAACTCACGTGATGATCGGACTTGAGATAGTGGATTTGGATCATGTACCACTCAAATGACTAGAGAGATGTACTTTTTGAGTGGGAGTTCTTAAGTAATTTGATTAATTGAACTAATTGTCATGAACATAGTCTAATGGTCTTTACGAATTACGATGTAGCTTGCGCTATAGCTCTACTGTTTTTTATATGTTCCTAGAGAAAATTTAGTTGAAAGTTGATAGTAGCAAACTTTGCAGACTAAGTCTGTACAACCAAGGATTGTCCTTGTTGCTGCGCAGAAGGCTTATGTTCTTAATGCACCACTCGGTGTGCTGCACCTCGAGCGTCGTCTGTGGATGCTATGAACATCCGACATACACGTTTCTGATGACTACGCGATAGTTCAGTGCAAAATACTTAATGGCTTAGAAGCAAGGCACCGAAAACGTTTTGAAACGTCACGGAACATAAGTGATGTTCTAAAGAGATGAAATTGTGATTTCATGCTTGTGCCCTTGTTAAGAGGTACGAGACCTCCAACAAGATTCTTTGTCCAGAAAGTAAAGGAGAAAAGCTCAATCGTTGAGCCTGTGCTCAGATTGTCTGAGTACGACAATCGCTTGAATCAAGTGGAAGTTAATCTTCCAGATGAGATAGTGATGGTTCTCCAAAGTCACTGCCACCAAGCTGTGAGAGCTTCGTGATGAACTATAACATATCAAGGATAGATACAATGATCCTTGAGCGATTCGCGATGTTTAACACTGCGAAAGTAGAAATCAAGAAGGAGCATCAATAGTTGATGGTTTGTAAAACCACTAAGTTTCAAAGGGCTAGAAGGGACACTTCGTGAAACGGCAAGACAGTTGATGCACTAATGAAGAGACCCAAGATTAAACCCAAACCCGAGACTAAGTGCTTCTGTAATGAGGGGAACAGTCACTGAGGCGGAGCAACTCTAGATACTTGGTAGATAAGAAGGCTGGCAAAAGTCGAAAGAAGTATATTTGATATACATGATGTTGATGTGTACTTTACTAGTACTCCTAGTAGCATGAGGGTATTGGATACCGGTTCAGTTGCTAAGTGATTAGTAACACGAAATGAAAGCTACGGCATAAATGGAGACTAGTTAAAGGCGAGGTGACGATACGTGTTGGAAGTGTTTCCAAGGTTGATATGATCAAACGTCGCACGCTCCCTCTACCATCGGGATTGGTGTTAAACCTAAATAATTGTTATTTGGTGCTTGCGTTAAGCATGAACATGATTGGATCGTGTTTATTGCAATACGATTATTCATTTAAAAAGAATAATGGTTACTCTATTTTCTTGAATAATCACCTTCAATGGTTTATTGAATTTCGATCGTAGTGTTACACATGTTCATGATATTGGTGCCAAAAGATACGAGGTAATGATGATAGTACCACTTACTTGTGGCACTGCCGCTTGAGTCATGTTGGTATAAATTGCATGAAGAGGTTCCATGCTAATGGATCTTTATACTCACTTGATTTTGAATCACTACTGACATGCAAATCATACCACATGAGCAAGGCCTTGTTTTCATTGAGATGAAACAAGATAGTAACTTGTTGGAAGTGATACATTTTGATGTATGCAGTCTAATGGGTGCTGAGGCACGCAGTGGATATCATTATGTTCTTACTTCAATGATGATTTGAGTAGATACAAGAGTATTTACTTAATGAATCACAAGTCTGAAATATTGAAAAGTTCAATTCTGTTTCGGAGTGAAGTTCGTCGTAACAAGAGGATAAACTGTCTATGATATGATCATAGAAATGAATATCTGAGTTACGAGTTTTGCTACGCAGTTAAGACAATGTGGAAATTGTTTCGCAGTTCATGCCACCTGGAACATCATAGTGTGATGATGTGTCTGAACGTCATAGCCACGCACTATTTGGTATGGTGCATGCTATGATGTCTCTTATCAAATTACCACTATCGTTTATGGGTTATGCATTAGAGACAACCGCATTCACTTTAAATAGGGCACCGCGTATTTCCGTTGAGATGACACAGTATAGACTGAGGTTTAGAGAAATCTAAACTGTCGTTTCTTGAAAGTTTGGGGCTTCGACACTTCTGTGAAAAAGTTTCAGTCTGATAAGCTCGAACCCAAAGCGGATAAATGCATCTTCATAGGATATCCAAAACAGTTGGGTACATCTCCTATCTCAGATCCGAAAGCAAAGTGTTTGTTTCTAGAAACGGATCCTTTCTCGAGGAAAGGTTTCTCTCGAAAGAATTGAGTGGGAGGGTAGTAGAACTTGATGAGGTTATTGAACCATCACTTCAACCAGTGTGTAGCAGGGCGCAGGAAGTTGTTCCTGTGGCGCCTACACCAATTGAAGTGGAAACTGATGATGGTGATCATCGAGCATCAGATCAAGTTACTACAAGCCTCGTAGGTTGACAAGGTCGTGTACTACTACAGAGTGGTACGGTAACCCTCTCTTGGAGGTCATGTTGTTGAGCAACAATGAACTTACGAGTTATGAAGAAAGCAATGATAGGCCTGGATTCCAACAAATGGCTGGAAGCCATGAAATCCGAGAGAGGATCTATGTATGAAAACAAAGTGTAGACTTTGGAAGAACTACTTGATGGTCAGAGAACTATTGAGTAAAGATGGGTCTTTAAAAGGAAGACAGACGATGATGGTGATAAGTCACTATTAAGAAAAGCTCGACTTGTCGCAAAGATGTTTTCGACAAGATCAAACTGTTGACTATGATGAGTCTTTCTCACTCGTAGTGATGCTAAAGGTCTGTTAGAATTCTGTTAGTTGTTGATGCATTATTTATGAAATATTGCACATAGGATGTCAAAACATTGTTTTCTCAACGGTTTCCTTGAGCAAACATTGTATGTGATACAACCAGAAGGTTTTGTCGATCCTAAAGATACTAGCAAGCATGCAAGCTCCAGTGATCCTTCAATGGACTGGTGCAAGCATCTCGGAGTTGGAATATACACTTTGATGAGATGATCAAAGATTTTGGGTTTGTACAAGGTTTATGAGAAACTTGTATTTCCAAAGAAGTGAGTGGGAGCACTATAGAATTTCTGATAAGTATATGTGGTAGACATATTGTTGATCAGAAGTAATGTGGAATTTCTGTAAAGCATATAAGGTTGTTTGAAAGAAGTTTTCAAAGGAATACCTGGATTGCACTACTTGAACGTTGAGCATCAAAGATCTATGGAGATAGATCAAAAGCGCTTAATGAAAGTTTCAATAAAATGCATGCCTTGACAAGTTTTTTGAAGGAGTTCAAAGTAGATCAGCAAAGAAGGAGTTCTTGGTTGCGTTGTAAGGTGTAAATTTGAGTAAGACTCAAAATCCGACCACGGCGGAATAAAGAGAATAGACGAAGGTCGTCTTCTATGCCTTAGCCGTAGAATCTAAAGTATGCCATGCTGTGTACCGCACCTGATGTGTGCCTTGACTCAAAGTCTGTTGAGAGGTACAGAGAGTGATCCATGATTGAATCACTAGCAGCAGTCAAAATTTATCCTTAGTAACTAATGTACTAAGGAATTTTTCTCGATTATGGAGGTAGTTAAAGAGTTCGTCGTAAAGGGTTACGTCGATGCAAGCTTTGACACTAATTCGAGTAACTATGAGTAGTGAAACGGATTCGTATAGTAGAGTAGATATTTGGAGCATTTCCGAATAGCACGTAGTAGCAGCATCTATAAGATGACATAAAGATTTGTAAAGAATGCACGGATCTGAAAGTTTCAGAACCGTTGACTAAAACCTCTCTCACGAGCAAGACGTGATCAGACCCCATAACTATATGGGTGTTGGATTCGTTGGAATCACATGGTGATGTGAACTAGATTATTGACTCTAGTGCAAGTGGGAGACTGTTGGAAATATGCCCTAGAGGCAATAATAAATTAGTTATTATTATATTTCTTAGTTCATGATAATCGTTTATTATCCATGCTATAATTGTATTGATTGGAAACACAATACTTGTGTGGATACATAGACAAAACATTGTCCCTAGTAAGCCTCTAGTTGACTAGCTCGTTGATCAAAGATGGTCAAGGTTTCCTGGCCATAGGCAAGTGTTGTCACTTGATAACGGGATCACATCATTAGGAGAATCATGTGATGGACTAGACCCAAACTAATAGACGTAGCATGTTGATCGTGTCATTTTGTTGCTACTGTTTTCTGCGTGTCAACTATTTGTTCCTATGACCATGAGATCATATAACTCACGGACACCAGAGGAATGCTTTGTGCGTATCAAACATCGCAACGTAACTTGGTGACTATAAAGATGCTCTACAGGTATCTCCGAAGGTGTTCGTTGAGTTAGTATGGATCAAGACTGGGATTTGTCACTCCGTGTGAACGGAGAGGTATCTCGGGGCCCACTCCGTAATACAACATCACACACAAGCCTTGCAAGCAATGTGACTTAGTGTAAGTTGCGGGATCTTGTATTACGGAACGAGTAAAGAGACTTGCCGGTAAACGAGATTGAAATAGGTATGCGGATACTGACGATCGAATCTCGGGCAAGTAACATACCGAAGGACAAAGGGAATGACATACGGGATTATATGAATCCTTGGCACTAAGGTTCAAACGATAAGATCTTCGTAGAATATGTAGGATCCAATATGGGCATCCAGGTCCCGCTATTGGATATTGACCGAGGAGTCTCTCGGGTCATGTCTACATAGTTCTCGAACCCGCGGGGTCTGCATACTTAAGGTTCGACGTTGTTTTATGCGTATTTGAGTTATATGGTTGGTTACCGAATGTTGTTCGGAGTCCCGGATGGGATCACGGACGTCACGAGGGTTTCCGAAATGGTCCGGAGACGAAGATTGATATATAGGATGACCTCATTTGGTTACCGGAAAGTTTTTGGGCATTACCGGAAAAGTTTCGGGCTCATCGGTAGTGTACCGGGAGTGCCGGGAGGGGTGACGGCGACCATCGAGAGGGGTGTCACGCCCCAAGGGGTCTCATGGGCTATGGGAAGAGATAAACCAGCCCCTAGTGGGCTGGAATAAGTTCCCACTAAGGCCCATAAGGTTTGAGAAGGGAAAAACACAAGGTGGAAAGAGTTTCCAAGTGGGAAGGTGGAATCCTACTCCAAGTAGGATTGGAGTAGGACTCCTCTACCTCAAATTTCGGCCAAACCTTGAAGGTTTGAGGCTGCCTCCTCCCCTCCCTCCCTCCTATATATACTGAGGTATTAGGGCTGATTTGAGACGACTTTTCCACGGCAGCCCGACCACATACCTCCACGGTTTTTCCTCTAGATCGCGTTTCTGCAGAGCTCGGGCGGAGCCCTGCTGAGACAAGGTCATCACCAACCTCCGGAGCGCCGTCACGCTGCCGGAGAACTCTTCTACCTCTCCATCTCTCTTGCTGGATCAAGAAGGCCGAGATCATCGTCGAGCTGTACGTGTGCTGAACGCGGAGGTGCCGTCCGTTCGGCACTAGATCGTGGGACTGATCGCGGGACGGTTCGCGGGGCGGATCGAGGGACGTGAGGATGTTCCACTACATCAACCGCGTTCACTAACGCTTCTGCCGTACGGTCTACAAGGGTACGTAGATCACACATCCCCTCTCGTAGATGGACATCACCATGATAGGTCTTCGTGCGCGTAGGAAATTTTTTGTTTCCCATGCGACGTTCCCCAACACTCACCACCAACATGTCCTTGTGGCAGGTGAGGGGGACGCCATCGGCAATCATGGTTCACATAGGTGCAGTGGAGTAGGGTGTGCGAGGCAACCCGACTTGCCATGCATGAAACGGCAATGTCGACCTCTAGAAGAAAATCAGTGATTCATGATTGCATTTTGATAACAGTCTCAAAAGAGCTTTGTTAGACTTACGTAAAGTTCTCTACGAAAGTTTACGTAGATGCTGATGTGGGCTTTTTTGATTGGCTTGCACTGGACCGCACCCTGAAATTCAAGGGGGAGATTAGTGGCAGTTAGGAAAAGAAACCTGCTTTCGCAAGTGATTCACGTAAGAATTCGTATGTGTAGCATTTTTGCTCTCAAAAACTTAATAGACATGGAACCACCTATGACAATCCTAATATTTCCATCATGAATCCGCGACAAGCTCATGACCTCCAAGGGAGATATGCAATGAAACATGCATATAATTTTCACCATATAACGTCAAAGGTATATGGCCCTACAGGACGGTGGGACCCATATGCACAACATGTGGAACTGCATGTCAGATCACACGAAGTTGCCCACAAGTCAGACTAAAGGGTGCCACAAATTGGCGGGCCGCACAAATCAGGCCACGTAGATCATGCATGTAAGATTGTGTGGGCCCCACATGTCATAAAGGGGGCCCTGAAAACCATATTTGTGAAATTTTATGAAACTTCAAAGACAATACCATGGGGTCATAAAATAATACCACCGTGCTAATTTTCATAACTTTTAGATCACATTTTGACTTAGAGAAAACTAAAAGCAATAAGATGCATGCATGCATGCATGCAAGGTTTAAATATCACAAACATTTGGGTTGTTCATTGATTTTCTTGATATGACGTATAGGAACTTACAAAAATTACTTGGGCATGAATTTGGAGGCCTTATCTAAGGTACATGTAATGCAAATTTGAATTATGTCCACTCGATAGCTACTTAATACCGAAATATTTCCGAAAAACACATAGATTTGATATTACTAGCAAAAGGACCCGTGCGTTGCAACGGAAGAAAAAACAATTATAATCTTCAACGATGCTGATCATATTATGTCTTTAAAACTTTAGGACATTTATTGAAATGCATGAACATTTTTTGAATTAGCAAACATTTTTTTCAATTGCACTCAAAAAATAACACACAAACTTTTTTCAAAATCATGGACTTTTATTGTTTTCACCAACATTGTTCTCAAAATTATGACAAAAATCCTGAGCATATTTTAAATTCACAAACATCTTATATTTTCTTCAAAATTTTATTTCAAAATTCCCAGATTTATAAATTGCAAAAGTTTTTCAAAGTTCTAAATTATTTAAACTAAAAAATGGAACAGAAAAATGAAAATAAAAAGTGAGACTAAAAACAGAGGCATGAACTGTTTTTAAGATTTTTACACGGACTTTTGTTTAAAATCGTTGACTTTTTTATTTTATGGACATTTTCTCAAAGTTTAAACATTTTTTATACGCAAACATTTTTCAAAACTCCTGAGTAGTTTTGAATTCTCAAAAAAATATGTTTTTTGAATATTTTATTTCGAAATTCTCAGTTTCTTAAAATTGAGAAAATTAGTTTGAAGTTATAAATTATTTAAAGTAGAAAAAAAATGGAACTGAAAAGAAAGACTTGGAGAAAACTAAAAGCAATAGATGCATGCATGCATGCATGCAAGGTTTAAATATCACAAACCTTTGGGTTGTTCATTGATTTTCTTTATATGACGTATAGGAACTTATAAAAATTACTTGGGCATGAATTTGGAGGCCTTATCTAAGGTACATGTAATGCAAATTTGAATTATGTCCACTCGATAGCTACTTAATACCGAAATATTTCCGAAAAACACATAGATTTGATATTACTAGCAAAAGGACCCGTGCGTTGCAACGGAAGAAAAACAATTATAATCTTCAATGGTGCTGATCATATTATGTCTTTAAAACTTTAGGACATTTCTTGAAATGCATGAACATTTTTTGAATTAGCAAACATTTTTTTCAATTGCACTCAAAAAATAACACACAAACTTTTTTCAAAATCATGGACTTTTATTGTTTTCACCAACATTATTCTCAAAATTATGAACATTTTTCTGAATACGCGAATATTTTTTCAAAAATCCTGAGCATATTTTAAATTCACAAACATCTTATATTTTCTTCAAAATTCCCAGATTTATAAATTGCAAAAGTTTTTCAAAGTTCTAAATTATTTAAACTAAAAAATGGAACAGAAAAATGAAAATAAAAAATGAGACTAAAAACAGAGGCACGAACTGTTTTTAAGATTTTTACACGGACTTTTGTTTAAAATCGTTGACTTTTTGATTTTATGGACATTTTCTCAAAGTTTAACATTTTTTATATGCAAACATTTTTCAAAACTCCTGAGTAGTTTTGAATTCTCAAAAAAATATGTTTTTTGAATATTTGATTTTGAAATTCTCAGTTTCTTAAAATTGTGAAAATTTGTTTGAAGTTCTAAATTATTTAAAGTAGAAAAACAAAATGGAACTAAAAATACAAATAAAAAAACTAAACTAAAAAAACAGGCGCCCAAGCATGGGCCGGCCCAAACAGGTGTGCTGCATATTTTTTCAACGCCCAGAGAGTAATATAGGAGGTGCCTACATGGGCCGGCCCAGTCAGGAGATTTTCCTGTTTGAAACGTTTTTTATGACTTATATGTGGCATTGGTGGGTAATTTTAATCAACTTTAAGGACAATTTGAATGACGTATAGAAGAAGCACTATTTGTTTTATTAGTATATACTAGCAAAAAAAACCGTGCGTTGCAAGGGATGAGAAAATAACACACGCTTTGAACGCAATATATTTTCACATGGCATCACATTTGTGTTGTCGACGATGACCTCAGTGCTCATACAACGAACACGTGTTTGAATGTACAATCACTCGGAATAAGATGAGAAATATGTTGTTTCTCCCCACGAGATTTTCCAAAGGTGTGCATATATGGTTAACGATGTTTTCTTTCCTCTCAATTTGGTTTTAATTTAATGGATATTTATTGCAATTCGTATGGTCGCCGGAAAGAGGAAAAAAAAGGACCGTGCACTACAGATTAAGTTTGCACCAAAAATAATATTTAAGAAGTATTCAACAGCTAAAAATAACATCCTATTTAGATTCTACACATTTTTTCAATCAAATTTCATATATAACATGTTAAAATCAGAGTTACGGTTTAAAAGGTATGGATAATTTTATTTTAGATAAAATATGGATTGATTAACTAAAAAGTCAGGGTTTTTTTTATTAAAATAAAAAAAACGTTTCGGTTGACTTACATAAGGACGGAGGGTTGATTACCTAAAATATCAGGGACTTTTATGAAAAATGCAAAAAAACGGTTCGGCTATGACTAAAAGATGGACCGCGGGTTGATTATCTAAAATTGTGAGGACTTTTCTGTAAAATGACAAAAAAAGATTCGTTCTAACTTAAAATTAGACCGCGGCTTAATTACCTGAAACTGCGAGGGCTTTTCTGTAAAATAACCGACGACGGACGCCAGAAACGTTGCGCGCTTTATTATTAGGGGAGATATATATATATATATATATATATATAATAGGTAAGATAAGATAAGATAAGATACGGTATGTTTCGTGCGTGCGGATATTTTTTGGGAGAGTTTTCGATAAATATTTCATGGAAGCGTAAACTAGGTGTGATGCAGTTGTTGCTGTTGAAACGGAGTAGCCGCACCCACCAGACACTAGGGATCCATCATTTGAGCAGCACCGCATGCAAGAACAACGCCGTGCGGACTTGGCGCGTGATGCTGTTCGGTGAGAGACCGGTCGGGGTCGTCGGCGTCGTCGTCCTCATCGGCGACTAGGATCCAGAGTAGTTGTCCCTCTTCTAGCCATCCTCCGGTCGGCCGGGCGGTCAACATGGTCATCACTGCCTGGCTGCATCAACATGGCCATCCACCAGACTCCAGGGATCCATCATTTGATGGCTGCTGGTTACGTATCGGGCCGGGGCAAGACGGCAAAATGCAAAAAGAAGTTGATCCAAAAACAAAACTAATTCACAAAATAGATTTTTCGTGAAAGAAATTCACCCAACTGATTCTTTTTGTGACGTTTTTATCTTAGACGTCACACTAAACTGTGTGTTATGTGACGTCTGACACTACATTGTGTGACATCCGAGATCTGATATGACGTTCAAGATATAGACGTCACACTATATTATGTGGCACCTAAAATAAAAACGTCACACAATGTAGTGTAGCGCTTGACCGTGGAACGCCACATAAAAGGATCAGTTGAATAAAAAAAATTCAAACATGGTTTATTTTGTGAAATACTTTCGCTCCCGAGTCAAATTTGCCGGGCAAGGCCGGCCCGGGCGACCTGACCGTCAAGCCGACCCATCGACCACGTCACCGCCCACCCACGTCACGTCACGTCACGCCACGTCACACCGGTGCACCCGTGCCGTATCGTGATCCCTAGGCGTTGCGCACCGGTGGATGACAGGATGATTGAGCAGCAGTAGTAAGTATTACGGCCCTGTAACCAGGAGATCGCTGTGGCAAGCCGGATAGAGCTAGCTAGCGGTTGTGGGCGGCAGATGCATATCCAGCTCACCGTCCGGTGAAAAGCAAGCAGGCCAGCCAGCCGGCCGGACGCCGGGACGTGGACGCCAAGCCCGTGTGCGGTGCACTGTACTACTGTGCTGCCGTGCCACCTGCCGCTGAGGTGGTGGCTGCGTGGGACGCTACGTACGCCCACGCGAGTGCGATCCTCGCACACGCACACGCACACGCGCAGGCACAGGCACAGCACGTAAGAAAAAAAGTTGGCCGATCTCCCACCCACTGCGGCACTCAAAGCTTTTATCTGAATCTGCAGCTCCATCCAGGCGTATGTGCGCGCGCGTGCCGCACGAGGCGGGCAGGGGCGAACGAACCAACCAACCTGCCATTCTTCTTTTAGTGGAATGGTAACATCACATCGCATCGCATCGCATGTACCCACGGCCGGCAGCGAAATTTCGTCGTGTTTTGACCCTTTCTTGAAAGTTGATCCTAACCTGAACTTAGTTTATAAAAATTATAAAATTTGATTTTTGTTCTAGTGTTAGAGGGTATAACAGCCTACCGTCGAGGTCCCCGACGATAGAAATTTTTCCAAATCAGCACGATGAATCCCTAACACAAAATATACTAGTGGTAGCCTATATAACCGTATCGTCAAAGTGCCCAACGATAGATGCGAACATGTACTGTGTTTGATACTTAGAATTTTTTGACGGTAGGACATGCAACCCTAATGTCAGGGACCTCGACCGTAATTGTTATACACTACCGCCAACGACCTTGATGGTAGGAAAAAGATCAAATCTTAGTTTTTTTTTGTAAAATAGGGTAAGATCTGGAAAGTGTCAAAACACGAAATTTAGCCACGAGCAGGCTCGCTTGTCGTCACCCGCCTCTGCCTGCCTGCCGGTTTGTATCTTGACAGCGTTTTCTGATGGACGAAGAGGGTCGTGCAGCAGCAGACGGACCGTGTATCATTGGTGACACTCGGCACGGCTGGAGCACTTGGGGCGTGTTTGGTTCCTTGCATAGCTTGACTCTGCATCGTATGCATCATCCTGGCCAGAGTCAAGCCTGGTTAAGCGATGCAAAAAAGAATTGAGATGTATGTTTGGTTGTGTGCATACCGTGGGGCAGGCCAATGTAAGAAGTTCTTTGTTAGACTGTATGAGAAACCGGCACATACTTGATACTTCCCAAAAGCAAGATGGCGACGGATTTATTTCAGGCAAGGAGGCACCAACCCGCCAACCGCTGCAAAGCACACGCTGACGGGCAACGGAGCATGGATGCCCGGCGATGGGGTCACAACGAACGGGTGGAGAAAGAGGGAGCTCGGATGGCGGGGTTGAGGCGGAAGAGGCAGCCGAGGGAGCTCGGACCAGAGGCAGAAGAGGGAGCTCCTCCCTGCGGCGGCGGTGGCGTCGATTGGTTGTTGCGCATCGATCTGATCTGACCCCGACGAAAGGAAAAAAGAGATACAGGAGGCTACGATGGCACTTTCGAAGTAATTTCGGAAAACATCAAGATCAATCGCACATACTGTTTTGTTTTAAGTGAATGACATGGGTGCATGCACGATACTGCATTAGCGGTATTCTCGATTCTCGCGTTCCTCTCAGCCTGGCTGAGAGGGCTGTTTTTGCATCAGCCGGGCCAGGCTGAGGGGCCCGCGCAGGAAACCAAACGGACCGAATTTTGTATGCCAGATGCGACCCAGGTGGAGTCACCCAACCAAACACGCCCCTGGAGATCATTCTCGTCTCCTTGAACTCATGTAACAGGGGCTCATGATGCACTGTCGCCTTTCCCCAGTCTTGATAACTTTGATGGTGCACGCAGTACGCTGCTCCTCCATCTTCTCCTGTCACCGGACCCCTCATCTCATCCTATCGGATTCTAAACAAGAGGACTTCATCCAATCGTGCGCACAGTGCCGCATTCTTATCATACACAACATGGGATAGTGCTGAATTTAAATCTGTGCCCATCCAAATCTCAGAAAACACGCACTGTCCAGCCCCACGGCAAGGGCCATCCACAAGACAAGAGTACCCGTGTGCCAAATTTCCCATGGCACCATGACTGAATTGAAACAGGACTTTGAAAGACCAGAGGTGGGCGCAGAGGCGATCTGTCGCCGACCACGGGGCTTAACTTTGAATTCGACGCTGTTTTTCCTCAGGCCGGATATCCAGCATGACAAAAACAAGATCATACACTGAAGGAAGTACTGGTACAGAGAGAACGCCAGCCAACCCTGGCAAGGTGCTGTAAAGTTCCATCGCTACCCAGGGTATGGCTGCTAAACCACCGGGGTTTGCCTGCCGCTCACAAGGGGAGCAACATGTGTAAATCGCCCCATGCCAACGTCTTCTTCTCCTGGCAAGTCCAGCCATCGTGCCGTGGTGGTGGTTAAACCAGGCGCGATGTCACAATCTCGTTATGTTGCCACTACGTCATGCTAGGCCGCTAGCTTGCTCTTTCGTCTGGAGCTCGTGGGACGAAGCGCCACAGATCGACTGCGATGTCAAGCTCCTTCTGTTTGTGGAACCTGTAGGTCCGTGGTAGATCGTAGCGAAGCTGTAAACAAGGAGAAACAGAGGACAATTTACATTATCACAGCCCGAAATTTCCAGTGCAGAATAACCTTCCCATAAAAATTAAACAGCATTTAACCTCGGTTTAAGCAAGACAAGAAAGGCTAGCTAAAAGTGATACCTCACACAGAACTTCAGCACTGATTGCGTTGCAGTTACGCAAGGCTGCCTTCTTGATGTACTAAAAGATCATAAACACAGAAACAAAAGTGAAAAATCAAAGAACAATTTTTCACATCAAGTGTAACAATAGTTAGGTTCTCTAGAAAGAAAGCATTAAAGATTTACAGGGCAGAAGAACTTACTTCTCTCGTGGAAGTCTTGTGTAGAGAATACACTGCTTGAGATGCAACCTGCGAATAATAAAACAGACATTAAGAACTTACTACAACACTAAGGACATATTTTGCTAATTGGTATAGCAAACTACTGCTCTGACCACCTTCAAGCCCATAGAAAGGAATTCCATGTCAGCTCCTTTTCTTTTTGTCCCAAAGGGAGGATTCATGACAACAGTGTCAACAAGAAGGCCTGCAACATACCTCTTATAAGAAACTCAAAAGGTTATGGACGCTTTTCAATGTTAAAAGCATATGTATTTGTGAACCAATGTAACTCATTTCAAGTACCAAATTTTACAAGTGTTCCTTTTGCTTGCATGATTATATTTCATCTACTTTCTTTTACCTCTGCAAGCTACACCAAATACTAAAGACTAGGAAGTAATTTAACCAGCTTGGAAAGGACGTTCAGCTAGGATACTAAATTGGTCATAAAGTGATTTTCTAGACATTATTTACTTACGAATTGAACATACAAAAAGGGAGAAGAACAATGTTGAAAAGAACTTCCATAATGTTAACAGAAAATAGTGTATTGTAACTCGTACGCAAAAGAACACTGAAGTTTCAATGAACCTACACAAAATATGTTACCACTTTAGAAAAATACCTTTTAAATTTAAGTTCTTTATGTCACACTGAATTAAGTCGATATCCAGCTGCATAACAAAACATTTAATGAAAACAAACATGTCATTCACATGTTAAAATATACGGAGTAGTAGATCTTAGAAAAATCAAGTTACTGCATCAATCCTCTCACATCCTACTTTCAGTTCTACCTCTACCTCACCGACATGTACTTAACCATTAAATTTGGTCACTGGTACCAAAAGGGTAAAAACCATGCAAGAACCACATCAGAGTCAACAACACCGAGGTTGTTATTGCTCACGAAAAGGCGAACATAAGTATGTGACAGGATAGCTTAGCACATCCATGGGAGTACTGAATGGAACATAATTGAGGTGAGTGGTTTTGTTGGTTGAGGAGTGTTTTTCTGACCAGTATTGGAGTTCAGGGTTGAGGTGGGTAATGCACCTATCTCAGATAGATACTATATGTAGGGGCTGGGCGGCACTATGACATGGTGTATGATGTCTACAAGTGCACCCAACAGCTTGGTCAGCTCCAGGATTACATTCTCCTTGCCAAAAAAGAACCCTCCAGAATTGTATTTGGTACAAGCTAAGGGCCACAACTTTGTCCCTGGGAATTTCTTAAGAAGAATAGCATATAACGTAATGTCAAAGGCAACAGAAAATGGGGACCAAAACATTTTTCAGCTAACTGCACTTGCAAGTCATCATTATTTGATCAACTGTAGTAAGCGCTTGAGATAATAGACCAAGCAGACCTTTGGAAACTCATTATTGAGGCAAAAGAGTCAATATGAAGGTTTATCTGCTTTAGACAAAAGCAATTATTGCATTGGAAACGAAAGCAACAACATACCTCCAGATCAGTAGCATTTTCTTGAGCAAGTTCAAGGGACTGGAGGTCAATATCAATACCAGTGACATGCCTGTCATTCCGCAATCGTAGTGAATAAGATTAGGAGTTTCTAACAACAAAAATCGTAAAGATACCCAATTGGTTCACAAACACGACGGCTTACAGTTCATGACAGTAATGCACAAGCATTTAAAATATCATGCAGCATATGCGTCTGTTACATGCCATGGGAATGATAGTGCCACATACTCATCATGTTTCGTAATGATATGTTACACAACATAATTTTGAACAGCATTTTGAAATTTCAAACGAAAAAATAGGTGGTCAGCTAAAGTATGATAGTAATAGAAACAGTTCTATTTTATTAGCTCTTGAGTATGAATAATTAAGTTACAGTCAAGGCACAGAGGCGAGTGGATCAGTGAGCTTGTATGGTAGTAGATAAATCAAGTACTGGTAAAATCAGCAGATAAACATCATGAAGCAATGTACTGCCTACTAGTTAAACCCTTATTGTCCCCCAAAACATGGCATACCTTCTGCACAATCAATCAGTAAACAAAAAATATTACAAAAAAATATTAAGAGCTTCAACGTACTCACTCAGCATCCAGCAGAGCACTCGCGATGGCCAGGGTACCACAGCCGCACCCAAAATCAGCCACCACCTTACCAGTTATGTCATCGAAGCTGTTCTCCGCCTGATGGATTTACCAAAACCACCATGAGAAAGATAAAACAGAGGCACACCAGAAGCACTAGAATTTCAGCATCCAAGCACTGCACACCCAACAAGCCTACTTAGCTATCCGTCTACCTTATGGCTCCACAAGCACTGTTCAGATAAAAAATAGCCAGGTGAGGCATTCCTAAAGGTTGAGGCACAACTTGCAAGCAGCTGAAAAATCAAAAATTCCCAACTTTGTACTGCAGGCAGTAATAATCTTACAAAGCTAAAAGAACTAAAGTGCTAGCAACAGCATGTGCAGAATCTTGTATGGCAAAGCATGAAAGCCGCCACAAGCCTACTGCCGGAGTAGGCTTGCCAGTTTCGGGCATGGAGCCGCGGCCGCGCGCACTCGCGGCGTCCAATTCCGGCCACAATCGCATCACAGCAAGTACAAGGATCGCATCCATGCATAAAGGCAACAACAAGGCATATCGGAATCAATCGGGGCGGGGCGTGGTACCGTGTAGAGCATCCTCGACGCGATGTGGGGGCCCGTCGCGTACTGCTCCAGCTCCACCTGCACCCACCACCGCCGCCGGCGACGGCGGCAGCGAAGCTCATGTAAATTCCCTGCTTGTTATCGAGGCGAATCGAGGGGCGGAGGCGGCGGAGGGTACCTTGGGGTCGGAGAACTGGGTCAGGCCCCCCAGGAGGCCCTCCAGCTGCTTCAGCTTCATCTCCTCCTCCCCTCGCCGTCGCCGTCGCCGTCGCGGAGCACGGGAGAAGACGCCGCGGACTTGGAGATGTGCCCTCTCTTCCTGCCGGCGAGCCAGTGGCGCCTCCGACGGCGAGAGGCCGGCCTTTACCTTACCTTAGGGCCGGCGAGGCCCATTCTGGCCCGCCGGTAAGGCCCAAATCCAGCCCAAGAGCCCATCACGCGCGACCCAAAACGAGCCCAGTACTTGGGGAGCAATTCGGAGAGACGGATGGTCTCTCTCTCTCTCTCTCTCCTTCCTTTTCTGCTCGTGCCGTGCGGCGGCCGGTGGACTCGAGACCGCCGTCGCCATCGCCGCCGGCTGCCTCCCGCTCCATGTACGTCCGCGCCGCCGGCAAGACGGGATATTCCCGTGGGCGGCGGTGCACGTACTAGGTATGTGCTGCTCGCTCGTCCTCGCCCCAGTTCATTGCAGTTGCGCTTATGCAAGCAGCATTTTTTCCTTGCTAATTTAGCCAGATTTATCCCCCTCCACAACCACAAGAAGGGGTTCAATTTTGTTCCAGTGCGTGATAATTTGAGCTGGCAGCTTCCTTCATCTCGATCGGTGTTGCAGCTTAATTACAGACTAGTTAACCATGCCATCTCTGAAGTATTATTCAGTTCAAATCGGTCGCACACATGCCTTCGTGCCCCAGCAAGAACCGAAGTCTTGCCATTTTCTTAAACATGTACTACTGTATTTATTGATCACGCTTAGACAATGGTTTCTGTACTCTCTGGGTAAGCTGCTCTAAGCATCACAGGTTCACTGCAGAAGGAATGTACACCTGAATTCTGCACAGTTTAATCTTCAGCCAAATTGATGTGCTTTACTTTGACATCACAACGAGGAAGACGGAACGACTGATGTAGGCGCATAGCATCGCATGCCATGCACTACCGTGGATGTTAATGCCTTCTTGACTTGACCAGCATGTTGCAAGGGGTGGTGTGTGTGCCACGTTTTCTGAATAATGCATGCTGCTTAATTAATTATAGTTTTCTTTCTCTTCCATGAAGTAATCTAGTATTTATGAATGTAAATGCCCCATTAACAACGCAAGTTAATAAACCCATAAAACCCCCTTGGGTTGTGGCCATTAAGGGGCCATAAGGTCGGTCTTTGTCTAGATATAATGTGACACGCCATGCCAATGTCTCCTCTTCCGAGAGATATGCAGGTAGACAGGAACCAGCACCTGGCCGGTCCTTCTCCCCCCCACCCCTAGCTATAGCAAGCTTCTGAAAACGCTCCATGGATTTCGGCTGCTTCCAGCCCCACGCAGGGAGCTGCGATGACACGCCACTTGATTTCCATGTGCAGCAGGGTGGGCACTATGATCTCCATTCCCTTGATCGTTCGTTCAATCCTGTCGGCGGATCGATCGGTCCGTTTGCAACAGCCTTCTATCCTGACTACTACCCGCAAGGAGCGACGATGAAGGCTGTCATCGGCAGCGATGCTTCGTCGGTCGTTCATAGTTCTGGACCTCACCTGCCTCTGCTGACGCCGAAGCTCGAGGTTTCACATCTCATAGGAGGTGGCCTTGGACCATACAAGGCCTATGAGATGAGCCGCAGGTTTTTCCCAAGGAAGAAGGCCTCCAGTAAGGCTCTCAAGAGGGCTAATGTTGTCAAAGGGCAGTGGACGCTGGAAGAAGACAGGTAAATATTAGATAGGTTGTTTCATGCTTTTTTTAGTATTTTCCCTGTTTGCAGCTCTGTAAGTCTGTGTTATTACTTGCTATCTGATATGTTATCAAGGAGTTCGTTCTTGCAAATTTTACAGGAAGTTGGTAAAGCTAGTGGAGCAGTTTGGATTGAGGAAGTGGTCTCAGATAGCGCAGATGTTGCCTGGACGAGTTGGAAAGCAATGCAGAGAAAGATGGCACAACCATTTGAGACCTAACATCAAGGTTTGTCTCTCCAACTTCCGTTTGAGCTGAACCGAGGAGTCAAATCTATTTTGATCTCCTTTATATTCTGTAATAAATGAAATGCTTGCAGTTATGTATTTTGCTTTGACTGTGTTTAATGAAATAGTAAACAAATTAAGCTCCAAAAAACGAATTTGAACACATTGAGTGAGATTTGAATGGGTCAGTCTGCAATTCATTATGGGTGCACTAAATTTTGGGAATTATATACACGATATCTTTTTTGGTTTGCTTATATCAGATTCATGTGCGGGGGTAGTATTCAGTACTAGATTTTCAATCTAATTCAGCTTAAAAAACTAGTTTTAACACGTTGAGGGAGATTTTAATGTCATTGGGCCAGCCTGCAATTCATTAAGGGTGCACTAAATTTTGGGAGTAATATAAGCGATGTATTTTTTGGTTAGCTTTTATCAGGTTGATGGGCGGGGATAGTACTAGTAGTAGAATGATTCTTTATCGATGATGATAGAAACTCAAACCGGCACTCAAAAACTAATTTTCTACCCTTCCAATGAGCCAAAGAGAAGAAAATTCTAACCTGACATGGGATAAGAAAACATAAACTAAGGGAAAATATGATTTAGGAAAAACTAGAAGCAATGCATCATGCAAAATCCTTTGTTCGACCAGAGCTATAGAAGTTCAAATACCCTTTGTCCTTATTAAATATAAAAAAATTACAAAATGTTTAATGGTAAATAACCATAATGGGTAAATATCATGGTGAAACACAAAAAACGGGCATGGATGTTTCCATATCCGAAATATTTTTTGTCAAGATCCTTTTCCTGAAAACTTCTCATATTATCTGTGTAGTATTCATGCTTGAAATTAACTTTTTGTGCGTGGATGAAACCACAAATGCAGAAAGATATTTGGAGTGAGGAGGAAGACATGGTTCTAATACAAACACACAAGGAGGTTGGCAACAAATGGGCTGAGATAGCTAAGCGCCTCCCTGGGAGAACTGAAAACTCCATAAAAAATCATTGGAATGCAACCAAGAGAAGGCAGTTTGCACGAAGGCGGACCCGCACAAGCGCCAAGAATCCCAAATCTGGGACCCTTCTGCAGAACTACATCAAAAGCCTTGGAATTGGCTCTAGCAAGGTCACTGCTGCTCCTCTAGCCCCAAAAGAACCTCCACTGTCACCATCTTCACCAGCACCCCCAACAGAAAATCTGGCACAGGTGAATGACAGCTGGTCAGAATCCAACCCATCCAACATAATGATCAGCCAAGGGCTATTCAGCACAGATGACAGACAGGCTGACTCTTGTGAAGAAATTCTAGCCCCTGCCTGTGATGATTTTTCTATTGACATGTGTGATGGTTTATTTGACACAAAGGAGGATGCCCAATACCCAGTTTACAGCATAGATGATGATGTTGACATGGACTATATCTTCAACCATATGGACTACACTATTAAGATTGACCATGAGATAGATATGGAGATGGCTTGGTGTGATGATGCACTCATAAACATTGAATCTGGATCATCACCATTGGTGACACCGCTAGGTCCAACAGAAATCAAGACTCTGCATGTGAAGGAGGAGATGGATCTAGTTGAGCTGGTCACACATACACGGAATTGCAGCTAGTGGACAAGACAACCTTCTGAATGTTTCTATGTGATATGACGACCTTTTCGTTGCTATTTAGTATTTACAGGTGATATGACGACCTTTTGGGTGCTATTTAGTATTTACAGGTGATATGACGACCTTTCCGATATTACTACAGGACATGCTATTTATAGATAATATGATGACCTTCTGAATGTTTCCATAGATAATACGACGACCTTTAAATGTATTATGGGAATCCATACCGACACAATAGAAGTCAGTAAATAAGACCATTTGTATTTATATGGCTTCAAAATGAAGTGTTTGGTTATATCTTGAATTAATGTTTTAAGCATGTACATCGTTTTTATTATGGTATACTGAATTACTTATTTACTTCTGACTTTCTACTTTCAGTATGTTTCCTAGTCAGCTAATCCTATATGTTTCCTAGTCAGCTACACCTAATTTATGTAAACAATTGTGGACATAAACAGGTAAGTTGGAATCACGAAATGCGCACATGTCTATTACTACTTAATTCAAACTGAGAGATGTGTGTACTCCATTGAGCATCCAGCAGAATTAATTAGATAATTCCTCTCTTCAGTTCAAAATAGAATACAACATAAGCTCTTGATTAATACGTACATAATAAGCTGCTTTAAGCTAGGACACACGGGTAAAAGAGAGCATTACATTGAAATATATTATCACATCGACCCAACGCACGATGTCCTTGCTATTAGGGCATCAGCTTGACCATCCCTTCATTCATTGTTCATGTGATCCAGGTAATCATGATTATACCTGCACAAGATTGTAACCAGTAGTGTTACGCAAATTTTTAATAGACAAAGACACATTTGAACTGGAAATGTTTTTGTTAATTCTGCAAAAGCTGTTCTAGTGTGACGTTCTTCTGTTTCTGCTGGTAATGCACATTGGATTTTATTCATTTTTGTATATTCATGGTTGGTGGCAATCTAGTTCAAATATACTATACTCTGTCCAAAAAGAAGGTTTAAAAATCAATTCATATTTTGCTAAAAGTACAAGCTGTTGATAAGATTTCTTTCCTTTTTCCTGAGATAATTCATATGTAAAATAAAAACATAGTTAATGTTAGCAAGGTAGTATCATGCCTGTAGCCTTGTACTGTATTAGTAGCTGAAGAAAAAAAATTACCCCATACGCAAGGAAGGGTCACAAGCTGGAGGATGAAAAAGTTCCTGTTCATTAGCTTGATAAGCATGGCCACTAGGTCCAACATCCATGCAAGACATCTGCAGCACACTTTCTGCGCTAGTTTCTTGTATCTGCAACAAAGAGATATAGAAGCTGAAACATGCATAGCTCACACTTCCTTTGCATATTGCAACCAACTCAACCATTAATTTACCGTTCCACAAAACCACAGCAATGGACTTTTAAGAGCAGTATGCATACCTTCTTTTGCCTAGTCGTTGTGCATCTCCATAAGACAAGCAAAAGTGTATATGCAGTCATGTACATATTCAAACCACTGTAGCAAGACATTTCTAAGTGTGCCATGCCTCTTTAGGAGAATTAAATTACTCTCTGTGACATATTTTTAGTTGCACGATCCTTGTTTAGTTAGGAGAAAGAAACTAGGTGATCAATAGTTCAATGGAATAACCGAACAAATACGATCTCAGATTTTCCTAACTTTCCCTTCATATATATGTTTTTCTTCTACCACTGAGGCTTCTGTATACTATGTATGGAACTCCTGGGCAGGTCGATCCAACTGAGGATTAACCAAAATAATATGGGTATAAATGACACATTCAGGATAAACAAAGGCTGGAAATAAAATAAAATTATTAGAAACCGTGAGGGATAAGATGAGGTTTATCACTCATATTAGTGTATTGTACCTTCTTTCGTAAGTCTTTATTAACATCTTGCAGTTGTTGTTCCTGCACAAATAAGTAATTAGTGATTCTGGGGCCTAGATGCTGAAAGATGTACACAGACCAAAACCCGAGGCTAAACAAGATGACACGCGCCCCTCAAAAGAAAAACAAAAACAAGATGATACGTAGATTAATTACCTTGCGCTTGAGTTCGAAGAGCTGATCAAGTGACTGTTGGCTCTGTACAAGTGTACACAGAAATAGCTAGTCAGCATTATATTTACATCTTAAATCTTATCCCATACATAATTATATATTACAATGTAGTATATACACATCATGCATGCATCTGAATTCTGAACTTACTACTTGCTGAACTTACTAGAGTGCTTGAGAAGTAAAATATGATCACAATCAGTTAACTTGACTATGACGACGTACCTTTGCCCCCCTGATCTGTTTGAGAGAGACCTCAATTTGGTTCTCAAGTTGCTCAAGTTCCTTCATGCTAAGTGGGCCCAAGTCCTCGCCAAGAAGATTTCTGCACAGATCAATAATTTTAGGCAGTAAGCCAGTAACACCTCCTCTCCTGTGTATAATCTCTCTATCATCTTTTCTCAAGAACACACACAGTGAAAAAGGCTCAACACATACACACATGCTGCACTAATCACTCCATGCTCTCATTACTTCCTAGACGACTCGGTAAAACTATTTGTGATCAGAGAGAACCACAATCACTGCTTCATTTATTTACTTTTGCCTAAGCTTCGTTGTTCTGCTTCCCGAGTCGCTCCCGTGGGCGACTCCGGGAGCCAACCCTAGTGCTGCCCCCCTCAACTCCTAGCCCGGGCTCCCCTCCCCTCGCCGCCGCCGGTGGTGTCACCGGCCAAAGGCCGTGCGGCGGGGCCCCTTCTTCCCGCTCACAGGAGGCATGCGTCGTGGGGCGCGGCCCTCCGTGCCAGCGGCGGCGGTCGTCGGGCTTTCCTCGGGCTCGGCTCCTTTCACTCCTGCGTCTTGGCTTGCCGGCGGTGCCACCCCCTCCCTGCTCGTGGGGCTCCGGGGTGGGGTGCGGGGGCCATGTTGGTGGCGGATCTGGGTGTCCCTGCCCAGATCTGTGGGGTGACGGCGATGAACGCCTTTAGGGTGGCCGACGGTCAGGCCTAGGTTGTGGCGTGGCGGCTGGCGGCTGGCGGCTCTATTGCTCGGTTGTGGGGTGGCGGGGTGCTGGGCGGCTCTAGCCAGTGCACGGAGTCGCTTGTGTGGTGGTGGTGGCGTGGCAACGGTGGTGCGTGCTCGGCGGCTACGACGCTTGGAGCTCGTCGGGCGACACGGGTAGGGCAGCGACCGGGCATGGCCGTTGCTTTGGCCGTGGGAGGCGGCATGGGGAGGCCCGATGGTGGTGCCTCCCGGTGTCATGGCGGCTTCGCGGTGGCTCGGTGGATCTGCCTGCGACGGCGGCCGGCTTCTCCGGCGTCGGCTCATCTGCGTTCCGACCGTTTTGATCTTCGTCCCATCTCCGCGTCGCCCAGGCGCTACTTCCATCGAAGGGCTGGCCCTCTCCAATCCACAGTCCATTGCTCGTCTCGCATCCCATGCAATAGAATCGAGCCCGTCTCACGCACAGTGCAGCAGGACCGAGCCCGTCTCGTGCATGGTGCAGCAGGACTGACCTCGTCCCCCTCACAGTGCTCTAGGATCGGGCTCGTCTCACGCTCAGGGCTGCAGGACGGATCGATGGATGTCAGTGTTGGCCGGCTTATCGGATCTCGCTGCTAGGGGTCTGCTATGGGTGTGAAAGGTGGGACCTTTTCGCCCGTCTCTTTTGTTGCGGTAGTGACGGGTTTCGGGTGAGGTGGTGTCAAGGTCTTGGATGCCGGGGCAGCGACTCTGGTGGCGGTAGCGTGGTGCTCTTGGGCAGAGGCCGTGGCTTGGCGCTGCCCGTAGCCACGACCGTGTGGGCGGCGTGGTAGCCGGGGTGTGGCGTTTGGTGGTGGTGAGTGTTGGACGGGGTGGAAACATGTTCTATCTTCGGATGGACCGGTGACGGCGAAGCTTGTTCCCTTCTTGAAGGCGTCCTCGCGTCTCTCACTGCCCATGGCGAGGCTCCAAAGGAAACTCTGATCCTTAGATTGGGCGGTGGCGGCGCTTCGGTGTCTTATCCTTCCTGAAGGTGCCGCCTTGAAGTCCACGGTTCGTCGTATGCGGCTTCATCTCTTCGTGGTGGTAGTGCTAGGGATGGTGTTGCCGTGCTCAGCGTCTATGTATCATGCCTTGGTTTTGTGTGTCTGGTGGTGGCGTGCGTTTGTTCTGAGTGATGTTGGTCTTTGCTTTTTATATAAAGCGGGGCTTTATCCGGGGAAGGGGGATAGTGGGTAACTTCCTTCAGGCCACTGATATTGTTCAGACTTGCTTCAAATGCCGCCTTCCGACAATTTTCATTAAGCTCAACTTTCACAAAGCCTTCGACTCAGTTTCTTGGACGACCCTTAATGGTATCTTACATGGAAAGGGATCCCCTCTTGCTTGGTGCTGATGGGTGGATCACCTCAACGCTTCCCCCAGCTCCGCCGTCCTTCTAAATGGGAAGCCGGGACCCTGATTTAAGTGTCGTCAGGGCCTTCGACAAGGGGATCCGTACTCGCCCTACCTTTTTATTATTGTCGCCGATGTCCTCAAGCGCCTGATTATCCAGGCCTCCACCAATGGAATTCTATCCCACACGATCGCGGCTGACATCCCCTGTATTGTTCTGCAATATACTGACGACACACTCATCGTCCTGCCACCTGACGCAACTCAACTATGGGCCCTAAAGAACATCCTACTTCAGTTCTCAGAGACAACTGGCCTCACAATAAATTTCCACAAAAGCACATTTGCCCCTATCCACGTCGACCCTCAGCTCTCGGCCAGCCTTGCGGCCATCCTTGGGTGCCCGGTTTCTTCATTTCCTCAATCATACTTAGGCTTGCCCCTCTTCACCCACAAACTCTGCCTTGCGGATTTTTCTTCATGATCGACAAGGTTGACAAGCGCTTGGATGGTTGGAGGGGCCTGCTGCTGCCATTAGCCGAGAGGGTCATCCTTGTTCGATCCGTTCTTCGGGCCCTTCCAATCTATGCTATGAGTGTTCTTCTTCTCCCAGCAGGCACGGTGCAGGAAATCGAGAAACGCCGTCGGGCATTCTTCTGGACTGGTCAGGAAACGGTCACCGGGGGTAATTGCAAAGTGGCTTGGGACATTGTGTGCGCCCCCTTCGTCAACGGAGGCCTTGACTTCCTTTCACTCACGCAGATGAACCTCTGCCTTCTTCTAAAGTACATCTCTAAGTTGCACAACGTCCACCCTGCGACGGATCCCTCCTACATTGTCTCTAAGTATGGCTGGGTCCATGATTCACGACGTGAGCATGACGAATACCAACCACACCCTATTTGGCGCGACATCATGAAAGGGCTTGAGCTCTTTCGATCAACCACCATGCTGCAACTCGGCAACGGAATCAGAACCTCCTTCTGGCTTGACCTATGGCTCCCTCAGTTCACTCATACCATAGCAGTTGTTCTGCCACTTCAACCGGCCCAAGGCTTCCGTGGCTCGTGTTATGGATTCGAGTGACCTGAACCTGGACTTAACTTCGTGGCTGTCCCACACGGCCGAATGCGAACTTAATGAGCTACGCAATCTCCTCGCTATGGTAAACGTGAATTTGCAGGTGCCTGGCTGCAGAGTTTCAAGGAAAGCAGCCAGACCGCTCACCACTAAGCTGGCATACAAGGCGGTTTGGAAGGCGAGCCCCGACCATCTGGAGAAACTACACCCCGAATAAATGCAGAATCTTTATCTCGTTAGCCAGCAAAGACCGAATGTTCACAAACACAAGGCGTTTCCGGCGGGGAATTGCTACTTCCACCGCCTGCCCCTTCTGCATGCAATGTGAAACTGTCGAACACCTCCTCTTCGAATGCCGACAGCTGACCCCGCTATGGGCAGAATTGGACAGCCTCTGCCCAGTTCTGCCGCAGGGACTCCTACACGCCTGGGACGACAAGTTCAACAACAAGACTAGATTGACTATTCTCATGGCTGTCCTCTGGAATATTTGGCTGCGAAGGAACGCCAAAGTTTTTTGAAAGTCCACCTCGAACTACGCACTACTGCAAGCTCTGCGGTAAGCGACCTTTAACTTTGATCTCAGCGATACAAGAATGCCGAGAAACAAGTTATGCTTTGTGACCCAGGCTCTATGTTGTTCCACTTGGCCGAGAGGATGTAGCCCAAAGCAAGCTGTATTTTCTTTCTTGCCTTTTTCTCTCGACTCCTCCGGCCCAATGTATTTCCGGTGCCATGCACCTTGTAACACTCTTGGTGATCGCAATAAAGTTCCGGCAGGCGTAAGCCCACCGTTGACACGTGAAAAAAAAAAGAAAAAAAGCGGGCCGGAAATTTTTTCGGTAAACTATTTGTGATCCAAGCAAACTACATGCACGCACACTTCTCCTAATAGACGATCCCTTCTTGCATGCAGGACATGAAATCACACTTAATCCACCAATTAATTATTTATGCAACTAAAAGCAGGCAGCCACAACACACACATGTGTCTGACTCCATCCCCCTCTAAGGAACATGCATTCCTACTCGATGATGTCCAACTCTAAAATGCTTGACACGATTAAATAGCTATCACCTGGTAAGTAATAAATGATCGACATGATATATCCAACATTTTCATACATACCTCTGAGTTGTCTGCAGGAACTCAACTCTTGTCTTCAGCTTTAAAAACTCCTGGTAATTGCTCTAGTTTGGAATAGAGAATTAACAGCCCACTGATTAATCAAGTGAAATCATGACTATAATTCAAGACTGCATTATGCACGAACCGTCGACATGTACGGTTGTTCACAAGGTGCTACTACTAAAACTTACTAGGATACAACAGCTATGTAACCGTGAAAATAAAAGGGCATGGCATACTATATCATACTGCTAATTATGTATTTCAAAGTTGATGGTATGAATGACAAAGCGTGCATATATAGTGTAGTTTTTACGTCACACACTAAAATTAGGGGATAAGTCATTTCCAGCGTTAATTAGTTATCATATCTGATGTTGTGGCATATTATGTCATATTTTAAGAAAAATATATTAAATCTATCATGTGAGAGCTCTGTACATGTGCAAATGTTCAAAGAGTTCTATTTAGTTCCGTTGAATACTTGCTGCTACTCAGAAGCAGTAGATGGAGCTCTTATATTACAACCCTATACTATATTTTATTAACAATTTATATCCAAAGATCCAATTTGAATTATTATTTTTTGTTGAATCTATTGATACTTGATTTGCCATGACCTGTGAAATTATATTAAACACATTAATGCCAGTCACCAAATTTCCATCATCTGATCCTAAACATAAATCCTATACAAGGCTAACAATTCACAAAATGCACGTGGCACGCCATGTATATACTTCTAGAACACCACTCTAGTGTCTTGTACATACAGTGCACATGAAATGTATAGGAAGCAACAGTGTTGAAAAGGTTACTAGTTCAGTCTCTGGAGTTGCAGTTGCTTCAGAGTTTAAGTTGCAGCTGCGGTACCGCTCCAGTGTCTTGTACATGCTGTTGAAGGACAAGAAAAATGGATTGAAGACAAGGTTTTGAAAGAAGAAAAAACATGACCTAATACACCGTAAGAGACTATTTGTGTAGGCTGAAAGTTTTCAATACATCATTTTTAAATCGTGTGACATGACCCAACAAATAGGACATTATAAAATCGTTTGAAGAACGGTTAATTCAAAGCCACCAAGTCCCTTAAACAATTGTATGCAACTGTAGTGCCCCTTTGGATTGAATAAGTTTTTTTTTAAGAATCTGTAGGATTTTAATCCATTGGATTTTCCCCTATGGAGGTCCCCATTTACTAAATACTGTAACATGTCTTCCATTAACAGATAGACGGTACTCCAATTAATTTTCGGACAATTTAGAGCTACGAGAAAATTAGGACATTATATTGGCCACATCACAGGTCGGTACTCAAGCATATAATGCACTTCTTCTGTACTTATATAATTGTAGTTGAAAAAAATTAGTCTAGTTCTTTCCAACTATAATTGTTTAGATACAGAAGGAGTAATTAACATCTAATGCATGTGATCCGGTCAAACTTGTACAAGGTGGTTTTTATTCTGTGCACGCTGCACAAACACATAATACACATGTCCTCAACTGTTACCAAGAGAACTCGGAACATATTTCCAAAAACATGAAACATATTTTAACAAAATTTCGCGCTATTTCCTCTATTGATCAATTTGTTTTGCACGTACATGCTATTCTAGAAAGAAAGTAAAATGCTGGTAAAGTTTACACATCCATTGGACAACGTCGTGCGTATGATTTTCTTTTTGGAAGTCAAACTTTATAAACTTTGACCAAGTTTATGGAGAAATATATTTGGACCTGTACGTCATGTTAATTATGATGTACTCTTTCCGTACCTAAATACTTGTAGTTGAAAAAAATTAGGCTAGTTCTCCCCAATTAAAGTATTTAGATACAGAGGGAGTAAAAAGAAACTGTTCACATTTGCATGAAAAAAGAAACTTGTTTCAGACTCGTGATGACATTTGGAAAGAAAAAGGAAAACTTGCATAACATGATGGCGCGTGCCAGGCGCAAAGAAGAAGAAGAAGAAAAGTATGAGTACCGTGGTGGCAGTACTACGGCGCTAATAATATTTCTCATCAAGTTCCGGTACGCCCTTCACGTGTTTGCTACAGCACCGTTGCTACTTTCCATTGCTTTAATATGCTGGCCGGGCTAGCTAGGATGGATAGGACGGTGGCAAAGTTCTACTCTACGTACGTACGATCGACCAGCAGTAGAGACGGCGACGTGGTACCGGCCGGCCGGCCGGCGGGTCACATGCATGCATGCCATGAAGAAGGACGACCGGCCTAGGTCGTAGGAGGAGGATAAACCCTGACGGTCGACACGTATCGTTTCCTCCGGCTGCTTTTCCTGCGACCTACATACGGCGCTGCCTGGCCGGACAAGACGTAGAGGGATGGAGTGGAGAGAGGCTTCAATGGAACAGTGTAATCGGAATATGGGATCCGAGGTGGGAGAGAATGGGTGGCTGGCTCCCAATGGAACAGTGCAATCAACAACCTCGCTAGCTAGCAAGATCGAGTTATGCATACGCATCAATCATACTACAGTGTAGACCTGGGGATGCTATGTCTATGTAATGCTGCTGCTGGCTGGCTGGCTAGCTAGCTAGCTACCAGAAACGAGATCCTCCGGCCAGCTACTGGCTAGCAGTAGTTAGTGATAAGCATGCATCTCCTGTGGGGAGCAAACGACACCTTCAAGCAAGAGGAAAGTTCGGGTAAAAAAGACCCTCGGCATATTTTTTTTAATCCACGTGGTATTTTTTTTCCTATGGTGGCCATTTGGGTCGATGTAATGATGCCCCTAACATTCTAATGGGCTGGACTTCTACACTACAACTCTGGGATTTCTAGCAAATGGTTATGCCACATGGATTTTTTTTCTTCCAAGCGTGTTTTTTAGTGCCTTCAAATTCATGAATAAACACCTTTCAAGTATCAAAATGGCCATGTCTGCAAATTCCCGTGCTTTGGATGGATAAATCATAACATCTGAAACCTACATTACCCTTTTGTTTTCCTGTTTATTGTTTTGTTTCGGACCTTGCACCCTGTATATACTTATTTTATGAATGGAATCACCATAGAACTATTGTTCTATGGTTTATGGTTCAAAAAAAGGCATCTACAAGAGTGTGCAACCGACTTAATATGCATCAAGCTATACGATTTTTCATTTGATAAAGAGCCAAAATTTAGGATCGTTTAGTAGAGGCCTCATTTAAAAAATGCCAAATATTGTAACATCTCTTTTCTAAACAAATTAGTAGACAGTGGCCGTACCAATTTTCTTGACAAGAAACATATGGCGAGTAATTAAATGAAAGTTAGTAGATAGGGATATTGCATATGCTGGTACTCAAGAAATGCATTGAAGGTAACATAAATTACTCCCTTTGCTTTTTTCTACTTCATATATTAGTGTTGTATTAAGTCAAACTTTGTAAAGTTTGACCTAATATATATTAAAATTTACCAACGCCCCCAATACCAAATAAATTTGTGTAAGTCAATTATATTCGGTACACACAATGACCCAACAACAACACGAGCATATATAGGTACCTCTTCAATTGTCATTGGAAAATTAGAACACTTTTTTTTTTGAGGAAATATAACTTTTTCTTAAACATGGAACTCCACAATGCCGGTTTTTTTCAAATGTCTCATCACTCCCTTGTTTGTTTGTTTCTCAAATGACATATGCATGTAATTAAAAAAAACATATGCATGTTAAGAAAAAGTCTTAGAGCGTGTCACCCGCATGTTTTTTTTAGAAAAAGGAGGTTCAACCCCTGGCCTTCGCATCAATCGATGCATGCAACCATTTTTATTAATTATTATTCCATGAAGGTATGACAAGATCATACATCAAGCCACCCGAAGCCACCGCGTACACCTACAAATATGATAATGTTGAGTGTTCTCCCTCTCCATATCAAAAACCGTGGTCATCACCGATCGATCCCTATAACGTATCGGAACAACAAACGGTGCAGCAAACCTAAAGCATATACCACTTGCACACGTTCTAGAAGCATGTGATTAGGAAGGATGAGAGTATTATTTTGCCCCCTGCAAGTCTGCAAGCCGCAGTCCGCTGAACAACCGTTGAGACGACGATGTGTTATTGATTATTTCCTCCGTCCCATAATATAAGATTAGAATTTGTGCTCTCGCTCAGACCTGACTACCATCATGGCATGATCGATGCCATCGCTATAACATCGATCTCCGTTTATTCCATACCCATGTTTCACGTTTCCACCTCGCCGTTGCCAGGTGGCCGTTGCCCTGGCCACCTAGTCAAATGACGGACGACGACGAGGTACGACGTACGCCTGTCTGTCAAATGTCTACGGCCAAGGCGCAGCACTAGCTAGTATACTATAGCCTAGCACGTACCGGCCGGCGAGTTCATTCGTTGGTTCGTTGGTTCACATGCGGAGAGGGTGAGAACAAGAGCTGCTAGCATGGTACCGCTCCATGCACAGGATGAGGATATACAGCCCCTGACAGCGCCCTGACACCTCGAATAAAACAAGAAAGACAAGGTTCTGACGAAGCGGCGAGCTCACCGGCCGGCCGGTACATATATACATGCATGCATATCGTTTCCTCCATTACTTTCTGCTCTGCTGACTGCTGGCCGCCTGCCGCAGCGCGTGCACGTACGGCTCCTGGCCGAGCCGCTGAGACAAGACGGGGAGAGAGATAGGGAGGGCCGGGGCTCAATGGAACAGTATAAGTGGGGATCTAGCAGCTTGGGGAGTGGTTCCCAATGGAACAGTAGAATCTGGCTTCTGGCTGGGGGAGATAGATAGATAGATAGAGGTGGAGCCAGATCTCCCAAGAACTGCCCAGTGGTTTGGGAATGCATGCAGATCTGGCCATGCATATGCATCAAGCATGGGATTCGATAGATCGTGCAGGAGAATAAGTAGCCAATTTGTTTTCTGATGAGTACCAAGGAATATAATTGTTTGTGTAGTTGTGAAAGAAAGAAAGAAGGAAGAGGGTATATATGCATGTGTTTGCCCAGATCTGGAGATGCTAGCTAGCTAGCAAAGGGCAAAGGCCAAGAACTAGTTCTGATTTACCAATCGGCGTACGTGTGGCTGTGCCTAGCGAGGAACACAGGACTGGGGTTGCTGAAAAAAAGATGAAAGCTGAGGAGATGCTTTGCTATGGAATATATAGCTGGGATCGATGGAACCTGGACATTATCAGCTGCCCCTTACAGCGACCCGAGCTCACATATGAACACCAAAAGAGGAAAGGGGAAACGCCCCGAGCTCCGATGGAGGGATGATAGGGAGGACACAGCAATCAAATCTTTCCCCCAAAACAGCAAAAAAAAAATGAGCAGCAGCTAGAATTCTTCTAGCCATCCGTGTGCAGCCTGCTACATGCATGTTATGAACACAGGCCCAAAGATCTTGTGGGAAAAAAAAATCCTCAACCAAAAAAAAATCGGATAAACAAACACACACGCACATACACAAACTTGATTGACTTCTAGGGCACAGATCAAGCAATATCAGGGCAGATGTTGGAGCGGAGAGGGTAATTAAGCAAGCTAGCTGGAAGTTGATTACCATGAGGACGTGGAGAACTCGAAGAGGCGGCCGCGGCTGGAGAAGATGAGGAGCGCGACCTCGGCGTCGCAGAGCACCGACAGCTCGTACGCCTTCTTGAGCAGCCCGTTGCGGCGCTTGGCGAAGGTCACCTGCCGGCTGATCTTGTTGTCGATCCGCTTCAGCTCCACCTTCCCGCGCCCCATCCTGCCTCCTTCCTTCCTTGCTTGCTTGCTACCTTCCCCCTGACCTCTCTCTCTCTTCTTTCCCTCGGATCGGATAGCGCTAGCCGGAGGAGGAGGAGGAGGAGGAGGACGAGTAGTTGTGGTGGTAGAGTTGAGTACTTGCTCTTCCTCTCCCTCTGCGTCTTTATGCTATGCTGTGCTGTGCTGTTGCAGGACGCCAGGAGGGACGGAGGGGTGGATGGATGGACGGACGGACGCTACGCTATGCTATGCTATGCTACCCTGGCGTGGTACTCTCCTGACTTTGGGCTTGCTCTCTTTCCCTTTCGCTTTCCGCTGTATCTCGCTCCAAGATTTGCTCCCACTCCCTCCTTGTCAGCCGCGCTCTCCCTTTCTCAATCGCCGTACGCCACCGGGGCCCCGCCTGTCCGTCGCCTGCCGGTGCCGCGCGCGGCACCCGTCGCTCGCTCCCCCGCTAGGTGCCGGCCGGCTCTAGCTATAGCCAGCCAGTAGCCATGGCTCTCGATCGTCGACGGACGCTCCGCAACAGTACTTGGACTGCTTCCAACCAAGGCCCCAAAGGCGCCGAAGCTCTCTGCTCTCGTCAACTTCGTTTTCACCTCCGCCCCAGGTGAATGGGGGGTCGCGTCGTCGTGGGTCCAGACCGCAGCCCATCCGCCGTTCGACACGTGGTGCAGACCGCGCGGGTTTTCCATTTTCCGGTTTTATCTTTCTCCGTTTCCGGTTTTCATTCTTTCACTCTCGTCCTTAATCTCGTCCGTCAGATTGAGATCCCTTGATCGTCAGATCTTCTCTCTCGTCCTCAAGCTCGAGCCACAAACGCGAGCGCCTCGCCGGCCATCCTCGTCCAACGCGTAGCGGCGCTCCCCACCCCTCCCCTCTCCCGGGTCCTTCTCCCGTCGACCCCTCTCGCCGGACGTCCTCGCCACTGGTCGCCATCCTTGCAGAGCCAACAAACGCGAGCACCTTGCCGGCCATCCTCGTCCATGGCTGTAGCATTTTTCATCAACGGTTGTTGCATTTTATGTCAACGGTTGTAGCATTCCGCTATGACAATGACCGTTTGAAGCTTTTTATATGTCTAATTGCAGCTTTTTTCACCAACGGTTATAACATTTTATGCCAACGGTTGTAGCATTCCGCCATGACAATGAGCGCTTGCAGCTTTTTATATGCCTGGTTGAAGCTTTTTCAAATAGCCGTTGAAGCAATTTTGGGTGACGTTTGCAACACTTGTATACGCGCGGCCCGGTCATGGCAGCAGACGACGAGGACGACGGTCAGAGGCTGGATCCGGCAATGCGGGCGGCCGACGAGTGCGGGAACTGGCGATGCGAGCGGCTGACGAGGGCAGGGACCAGCAATGTCGACGGCAGCAGCGCAGGAGCGCGCAGATGGTGGGCCCCCTCAGCCATGTGCCCCACCACGCGCGAGCCGCCATGATGAGAGGAGATCACATGGATCGCGTGCGTCCGGCCAAACGTTTGGCCGGCGCGCTAGTGGAAAACGTTTCCCTTTTTAATTTACCTTTTTGTCTGTTCCTCTCCATCCTCATCCATCTTCCTCGCTCGCGTCGCCGCTGCATGGGTTGCTTCCCCCGGCGAAGTCGACATCGGCTCCTTCGGTTGTTGTTTCTCTATCGGCGCTCTTGTCACAACTTCCTTCTCCCTTGCTCTGCGGCGACCGTCTTCTCCGTCGGTTCCCTCCCGTCGAGGATTTTGCTTAGTTTGGTGCCTGCTTGGTTTCACTTTTTTACTTTGTGTTTCCCATTATATTTCTGAGTTTTAAGGGGTAATTACGGGTGGGGCATTCGACTCTATCAAATGAAAGTTTTCAAGTTGATCATATGGCATGTTTATTAAACGAGTTCTTAGTAATCTATGTTTTGTTTATGTTCTTTTGCAGCTATGGTTTGCCCACCTTGGGGCAAGCCAGGTGGCTGTTGCCCCCGGTGATGTGTCTCCATATAAGTTCACTTTGATGTTGGATGGGTGGTGTTCGAGGCATGTTGTAAGTTCAAAAATCGCTTTGGTTAAAATTGTTGGTAAAAGGTGTGGTGGTGCATAGTTAGTTCAAGTTTTATTAATGTTGTTCTGAAGATTCTAGAATTCTATGCTTCATTTATCCGTGTTTTGTTTGTTTTGCAATGTGTTTCGTGCAATGTTAGGGCCCATCTTGCTCAGTAGATTGAGCATTGCGGGGTTTTTGCCATTTAGAGTGGGGACAATTATACCTGAAAGGATCGGTATGGTGGACTGGAGGGGAGTGAATAGGTAACTATTTTTTTTAACTCTTCTAACAAAATTTAGTCTCAACAAAATAATAAATTTTCTACATATGCAACTAGGTAGACAACCTATATGACAAATCCAACAATAACAACAATAACAAGGTAATAACTAGCACAAATAAAAGGACCAAAATAACTGCAAGTGAACTCGGTGGAGACGAGGGTGTGTTCTTGAAAGCACAACTTCTCTCTTGATAGTTTTGGTAATTAACAACAACATATAGTTCATTGAACTAGTAAGCTATTAAGTATATTTCAAGAAAGTTCAATGAGTGGATTGCCTAGAAATTGTGTGAAGGATCCCCAAGATGCAAAGATCATCTATTGGCAAAAGCTTCAAGACTCTACATTTTGTTTTATGTGTGCAATAATAATTGACACTATCAGGGAAAAGCCTATACGTGAAGGTTTAACAATAGCGCGACTTAGAGTAACGCGCCACTGCTCCTTTGCAGTAGCGTGCGTAAATAAAACTCACTACTGCTACACAGTTAGCAGTAGCGGTGGAGGAAAAAGGGTGTTGTTGATAAACTTCCCAAATGCACACACCTGACTATGCAGAGTAGCAGCACGCGACAAAGAAACATGCTACTGCTAAACTATTTAGCAGAAACTATTTAGCAGTAGCGCATGTTGGAAAGACGCGCTCGAAGTACTCTCCCACTTTGCCACCTGGTAGGCCCCACTTAGCGGCATAGCATCCTGCTCGGCTGCGCTACTACTATATATTGCTCTTAGCAGTAGCGTGTCCTATCATGCCGCGCTACTACTAAGACGCAGCAACCACCTACCACAACTCCTCTCTCGCCCTCCCCCTTCCCATCTCCCTTGCTTTCTTCTCCCCCATTACTACTACCTAACTTTCTTCTCTCTTCCTTCTCCTACCTCTCTTCTATCTAATTTAATGCCCCTTTCATCATCTCCATTAATAAAGCCCTTTTCTCTCTTAGCATCCTCACTTTTCTCTCCTCCCTCTACTAGTTAGAGCTAGCCATCTCCTTCCCATACTAGCTAGATTTATCCATTTTTGAGACAATAGATATATCCATTTAGTAAGTGGAATCTTTCAACTCCCCAACTAGATCTATTCTTTAATGAAGTAAACCCATCTACTCACCGTGCTTCGTCTCTCTCGAGATAGCTAGATAGGTGAGTAAAAAATTGTGCTTTGGAAGAATTAATGGAAAATATGTGTGCGATATGAATAAATCGGGCAATATGATGGAAATTATGCGTTTGGCTTGAGTTGCCGCCTATATGTTTATTTGCCGAATTGTGTGTGACATGAGAGTTTCTTATGTTTTGCTGAAATGTCGATTTATTTCCGTTTTGACGAATTTTGAAAAAACTCTATATGTCATTTTTAGGGAAGGTCATGCCAAATTTTTGTATGACTTTGATGCATGCATGCATGAATCAATTTATAATCCTTTTGCTTATTAATTATACCGCACAAGCGATTATGAAGGTCACTGGAGTGATGATGGAATGATGGTTGCAATTCGCGGTGCATGACATGTATGAAAATATCTGAAGGAGATTTTATGTCCGTATCCAAGTTGCAAAGGGGGAATCTTGCACGGACCCTTTAAGGAAGGCCATTTGAAAGCGCACCTGCTCATGATTGGTTTCATGGATGGCTATACTAAGTGGAGAAGTGAAGATGATGATGTCGACGGGGTATCCAATGATGACTTTGGACCACACGAAGAGATGACCGATAATGGCTTCGAAGAAGAGGCCGTACATGGAGGTGGAGAAGAGGACGGTCATGGCGGCGGAGAAGAGGTCGGACATGGCGGAGAAGAAGAGGCTCGACATGATAGCGGAGAAGATGCCAGACATGCCGCCGTGGACACGCCACGGTATTATTTGCTACTACATTCAATCCTGCATGACCATCATGTTCGAGACCTGCTTCGCAAGAAGACGACTAGCGACAAAGCTACTTCTACAGAGGAGTCCAAGCTGGAGAAACTGGAGGTAAACTCGAAGACTCTGTTGTATGGTGGTTGCGATCCAGAGTTGATCCGCTTGAGTTTCATGCTTGAACTTCTAAAGACAAAGGCTAATAACAAATTGAATGACAGAACTTATTGACACACAACCACGTCACGTGTACCTTCGACACCAGGGGTGATGCACCGTAGCTCACGTCGAAGGAGACCCGACCGACATCGCAATATGCAAGATAGTCGGGGGCGCTTTTGAAGACCTAAAACACCACGCGCTCAGGAGGGACCCTGTACGGATGCACGACAACTCTGGGCTGCCCTAGGTTGGTTCGCCCACCCCTAGAGCCTCATGGATCGCTGATCTCCAACACGAAGAGCTAACAAAGAACATGAGAGAAAGAACAAGGGAGAGATTTAAAAACTAAGGTAAAAAGTAGTAGATTGATTTGTTCGATTGTGAGTTGTTCAATCGGCCGTCACCTCTCATCTATTTATGAGGCGGCCGGACTTATCGTACAAGAAAAGGACTCCAAATCCCGTCCAAATCTTTCCAAAATTAACCGAACTCGGATTTAGGTAAGTCTAAGATAGCAGTTCGGTTTTTGGGTCTCACAGGCTGCAAACAACCTCGGATGAAGATGAGCCCAAAAGCAAATTTAACCGTTTCACTAGTAGAAAACAGGGCTTTCGTGTTAGCCGGATCGGAGCAATAGTCCCAGCCTCGCATTATGAAACGAGACTAATGTGAGCTTTAGTCCCAGTTCGAGCGGCTAGGACGCCGGACGGAGCTCAGTAGGCATTAGTCCTAGTTCGAATGGGACCTTTAGTCCCGGTTGGAGACACCAACCAGGAGTAAAGGGGTGATCTTTAGTCCTGGTTGGGGACACCAACTAGGACTAAAGCTCTCCTTCTGTCGGTTCAAATTCCGCGCAAGAAGGGACCTTTAGTCCCGGTTGGAGTCTATTTTCTCTTTTTTTGGTTTGTTTTGTTTTTCTAAACAAGACAATTTCTGTTTTTAGATTTGGAATAACTGTTCAAATATTTATAGTTTTTGAATGAATATTTTTGCTTTAGGTCACAAAAATTAGAAACTTTCGGTTAGTGCAGGTACTTTTCAAATTTGAATAGTTTACATTTGAATTCTTTGAAATTATGTGAATCACTAGTTTTTGAATAAATTTACTTTAAAAATAGATTTTTAAGTGATTCTTTTCCTTGATGTTTAATTTTAGTGTGTTTTATCATTATATTAAATTTGGTAATTTTTAGGTTATTTTAAATGGCTGTTTTAATCGAAAAGAGATTTTGTTTAGCTCTTTTAGTTTTATAGATCAAAAAAATCATTAAATGCATGAAAAATAGCAAATGAAGTGAGAAAGGTTTGAAAATTGGTGATGTGGATTCGAATGGTGCATATTAAACGCACAAAAAGTCTCGAGTTAAAATAAGTTTTAAAAAACTGAAATGCCTTTGTAACACATGAGTTTTAGTCCGAAACCCTCATACGTCGAAAGTGATTGTCCACATTGTACACGAAGTGCATCCGGTTTTTTCCGTAGCCCTCTCAACTTTCTACCACATGCTATTTGGGTGAAATGATGATACCATGCCAAGTTTCAGCCTTTTCAGAGTTCATTTGTAGCGCCTTTTCAATTTCACGACTATTTAGCTCAAAAAATCATTAAATGCATGGAATATAGCAAATGAAGTCAGAAAGGGTTGAAATTTGATGACGTGGATTTGGACGGTGCATATTGAGCACACACAAAGCGCAGTGTTAAAATAAGTTTAGAAAAATAAAATGCCTTTGTAACACCTGAGTATTCGTCCGAAACCCCGATACTTCGAAAGAGATTGTCTAGTTTGTACACGAAGTGCATCCAATTTTTGCCGTAACCCTCTCAATTTTTTAGCACGTGCTATGTGGGTAAAATGACGATACCATGCCAAATTTCAGCCTTTTGAGAGTTCATTTGTACTGCTTTTCAATTTCACTGTCATTTAGCTCAAAAAAATTAATATATCGAAATGTTCAGCAGAGAAACCGGTTCCGATGGCAACCGTCGTAGGCTGTTTTCTAAATCTTTAGAATCCTCAAATTCCGAAAGGGAAAATTTTTATCCTCAAATCTAAGTTTTTTTTTTCTTTTTTTGGTGAAACTACTTATTCAATAAATATAAGAGTTACTAAATAATAATTATCTTTTAGAATAATAGTTTCAAACTCAAATGGTGAACTTGTGACATCATGCTCAAGGGCTTAATAGGATTGATATGACATATATAACATAAATTAATTGAATAAGTAGTTAAATTCTTTTAGATTTTTAAGAACAAAAATTCAGATGTAAAAATTGATTTTTTTTCGTAAATGATGTCATATTTCGATTCCTCATATTTTTCTGATAATAGTGGTATTATTTGTTCAATTTCAGTTTATAGATTTAAATATATTAATTATGCCATATTAAATGAATAAATTGCAAAAATGAATAAAATAATATTATTACATATTTTATTTTCATTGAAATTCAATATTATTATTACTATTTTTATTTTGAACTTTTTATTATTTTTGTATTTTTGTATTTTGAGAATTTTTTAATTTTTTGCCTTTTTGAAGTTTTTAAATTAATCATTGTTGTTTATTTTAATAATTTTTTGGAATTCAAAAAAAAAATCTGTGACATCAAGACCTAAGGGTTAATATGATTGATAATTATTATCGTTATGAAAACAACAAGTGAAGACTTGGAAACTATGGTAGGTAGAACTCGGAAATTAAGCGTGCTTGGACTGGAGTAGTGAGAGGATGAGTGACTAGCTGGGAAGTTAGAAGATTTGAATGTAAGCAGGGGTAATTAGAGATTAAATTGTCAAATAATTTAAAGATTTGAAAATCGGAAAAAATTCAAAAACATAAATTTTAAATATGTTTTGTAAAATTTCAAAAAATATATTTAAAAAAAACCTTTAGTCCCCACCAACCGGGACTAAAGGTCATCCAATCCTAGCAGCACGTGGAGGGCCTTTGGTACCGGTTCGTAATGCAACCAGGACTAAAAGATTTGACCTTTTGTCCCGATTGTTTAGTCCCAGTTTTGGAACCGGGACTAAAGGCCCGTGTTCCACGAGTGTTTCAACAAGATGGACAACTTTCGTGTTGAATGTTTTTCGATTCGTGTTCGTTTTGCGGGCCAAAAGGCTTGCACAAAACAAGCAATCGACGACGCTACATATCACACATGTGTGTGATTGAACGCGTCACCTTTTGCCTCCCGAAATTACTAATTAGGGAGTACTCCTTTCAAAGATCACTCCCACCTCCTCAGGTTGCGACAAGTGTCGCACTGTATGCGTGCCACTTGTCGCAACCTGGAAGTTTTCATTTTATTCGTAGATTCGTATTTTCAAAACGTTTTATCTCCTAAAGAGCGCGTCCAAATCAAATCTCAATGTATCTCCGATAGGTTCAGATTTGGAATCTCCCCATTTGGCTATGTATTGTGTTCTGCACTGTATCTTCGATGTCATTGGATAAGATATTATGTTAGAATCGGTTTTCTCAAGAGAATTGAACCTTGGCTTTAAATTTCCGAAACCAAAATAATTAGAACACACATGTCTCAATTGATACCAAGTGTAAGCCAAATATGAAACTAGCAAAGCTACCCAATTAGATATGAACTTTAAATAAAGCAATGGCAAAAGCTTTGCTTGCAATAGGCCACTATCGATCTCTATGAATGGTACAACATTTTGACCCATATGCTGTGTAATGGTTTTATTGCTAACAAATAATTTACCCTTCTTCATTGATCTTTCAAAACTACTTATGAGAATCGTTCTAATAGAAGCATCAACAATAAAGTTGCAACCAAATTGGGAAATAGGCAAATCACTTGCTAGACATACCTCTTCAAATATGTTGAGAGAGCATGATGGTTGTGTGATATGAACAATAGCTTGCTCCACTTTCGGATAACTCTTCAACGCCTTATGGTCTTCCTTTAACATAATAAATTCGGCACATGTAGTATTTGATTCGGACTTTTCAATAAACAAATTAAATTTGTTATCCAAATCACCATTCTTTCTTTCTTTGATTTGTAAGGCTGCTTGTTCTTGTTTAAACTCAGCAAACATTGGAGCTAGGCTATCTTTAAGCTTTTTTCGCCCAATTTAAGCCCAATCTTTGTCGGATTGACCCCCAATACTTTTAGATGCTTTTGGCAATGTTATGTTGCCGAAATTTTGAAATTGTGGAGGGGCAACATTATATGCTACGGTACTACGTGGAGGCAATTGTTCTCCTGCAGAAGTTTCACTTATTCGGCCTTGACCGTGAAGGTGCGGAGCCGAATTATGGACATTAACGGTTGCGTATGGTGCCAAAAATTAGTAGCATGAGGTGTAGCATATGATGTTTGAGGGTAATTGGCCAAATAATTAGTAGCAGCATGGCCAATTCCCTATCCACAAGCATGTTTGGATTAACATACTGCAAGTTATTTGCCGATGAATAAAAAGTTGAAACACTTTGTTGCATATTATTGGAAGTTCCTACATGGGGCGTTTCAGCTTGATTAACCAAACTCATCATGTTGTTCACCAGCATATAGAATTGTGGGGTTACCGATGCATGGGAGTTGGGATACATATGTTGCACGTTGCTAAAATTATATGAAGTTGAAGTATGAAGATTATTCGGAACCGACTGTTGCACATAACTAGATGCATGATCCATAAAACTAGGGCTAGCCTATGCATTCTGGTCATTAAACAATCTAGGAACAACATATGCATTATTTGCATTTAAATAAGTGAATTGGGTATGCACACCCTAGATGACTATTTCTTCATAGCAAGAACGGGCTCGAGACTGTTCAAAGCTTCATCCCCAGCGGAGTTGCCAAAAAGTGTGTTGACGCACGAATACGTCACATGTACCCTCGACGCCGGCAGTGATGTACCGCAGCTCACGTCGAAGGAGACCCGACTGACAACGCAATACACAAGACAGTCGGCGGGCACTTTTGAAGACCCAAAACCCAGCTATAGGCTACCCTATGACGGTTTGCCCGCCCCTAGAGCCTCAAGGATTTCTTCTCTCCAACACGAAGAACTAACGAAGAACGAGAGAGAAAGAACAAGGGGGAGATGTAGAAATTAGGGTAAAAAGTAGTAGATTTATTTGTTCAATGAGGCGGTTGGACTTCCCATACAAGAAAAGGACTTCAAATCCCATCCAAATATTTCCAAAATTAACCAAACTCGAATTTAGGTAAGTCTAAGACAACAGTTTGATTTTGAGTCTTACAAGCTGCAAACAACCTCGGATGAAGATGATCCGAAAATAAAATTTAACCGTTTCGACGAGAGGAACAACTTTCTGTTGAACATTTTTCGATCCGAGGCCATTTTGTGGGAAGAAATGCTCTCACATGACATGCAATCGACGACGCTACATATCAGACATGTGTCTGATTGGACGCGTCACCTTTTGCCTCCTGGTAGGGTTGCGCTCCGATGACTCTAACTTTTACGTACGACCTTGGATTGAGATGATTTTTGTATCAAAGTCGATCATTTCGAGGAGGCGAAGACAATCCATGTGTAACAATTTTCCTTATGAGTCCGTCTTGGGGGCATAATTGGCCGAACAATAATCTGAATACAAAATCTAAGTACTTTGAGCATAGTTTCGGCCCTTTAGATGACATCGGATAGTGATGATCCAAACATCAAAGGTTGTCATTTTGACTATACAGAACTTTCTCATGCTGATTACTTTTCCATTTGATACCATCTTGATTAATATATTGACCATGCTAAAAGTTGGTGTCAACAGAGCTTCTCAAGTATCTAAAGAAGGTTCTCCTTGGAGGGAACCTGTGTCCTACTAGTGTGGATGAGGCCAAGAAAACCGTCTGCCCTCTTGATCTGCTGCATATTATATACCAAGCGTGCATCAACGATTGCATCATTTATTGGAAGTAGCACGCGGGAAAACCAACTATCCGATGTGCAATGCTTCTCGATACAAGAAGGCTGAAAAGAAATGTCGTTAGAAAGTTGTATGGTACTTACTGACCACTCACTGTGTGCAACACTATTTCGTAGATCCTAAGGAATCAAAGCTCATGCGTTCGCACACGGAGAGGGTAAAGACCGATGATGGAGATGATCCGAAGCAGAGACATCTCGCGGATGAAAGCCAGGGGAGAGCGTTCAACGCTGAATGCCGATATTTCACAGCCGATCCAAGTAACATCGTTCTTGGCCCTAGTACGAATGGCATGAATTAGTTTGGTAACCAGAACAACAACCATAACACATGGTCCGTGTTTGTATGGATGTACAACCCCCTCGATGTGCATGAATTCAAAGTACATACACATGAGCATGATGATTTAATGGCTAAAAAACCAGGAAATAATATTAATTTGTATTTGGGGATACTGAAAGAGGAGTTGGACACGTTGTGGAAAACACCGGTCAAGACATGGGACGCCAACAAAGGAGAGTATCTCTATATGAGAGACGCTCTGATGATGACGGTGCATGACTATCTCGGTTACAGATATGTCGCTGGATAGGTGTGCTACGAATATTGTGGAGGCACCTGGTGCATGTAGGATACAATGTCTCAGCATCTAACGTCAATGAATGATGGCGGCCGTGGGAAAGTCGTGTACATGGGGCATCGAAGATGGCTCGATAAGGATGACCCATGGAGAAACCATGGAGATCTATTCAATGGTGAGGCTGAGCATCGAGGGCCTCCATGTAAGAGGAGCGACACAAAAATCTATGAGTTGTTTAAAAGCTGGGAAGAGTGCCTACATCAGAAAAGAGAAAAAAAGCGTGGGAGCCACTTCTAAAGGAATGGAAAACAAGGTCAGTTTTCTGGGACTTGGAGTACTGGCCCAAATTTGACATGCCTCATTGCCTTGATCAAATGCATATCACAAAGAATGTCCTCAAGAGTTTGCTTGGAACAATGATGAACATGCAGGGCAAGACAAAATATGGGCCAAAGGCAAGAAAAGACTTGAAAGATTTGGAAATCAAGGCAGATCTCCACATGCCCCGTAAAAAGTCGTCGGGGGACACATAGACGGAGACGAAGGTGGGGGACATGGGCAGAAAAGTCAACAAGGAGGAAGAAAAATATACCCCTTCTTGCTTCACCTTAAGTCCGAAGGAGATCGATCAATTCTTCAAGTTCCTTACTAGAATCAAAGTTAGTTCCGGTTACTGTGGGAAATAAGCCGATTTCTAGACACAAAGAAGAAAAAGTTTAGCGGGATGAAGTCTCATTATTGTCAGGTGATGATGACGCAGATACTACCTCTTTCCAATAGAGGGATAATGGACCACCACGTCCGTGACACGCTTATTGGTCTGTGCAATGTCATTGATGTTATGTATCAAAAGTCGATCAGTGTGAAGCAACTCCGAAGGCTACATGAAGAGATCATTGTCATGCTAAATGAGCTTGAGATGTACTTCCCGCCCGCATTCTTTGACGTCATGGTGCTTGTGTCCACATTATGAATGACATCATCGACCTCGGGCCGACATTCATGCACATGATGATGTCATTCGAGATGATGAATGTTGTCACGCGTGAGAATTATCTAGGCGTCGTCAGAGACCCTGTTCTTGGTTTGCTCGTCACAAGCACGTTGCGAGGCTCGGAGGTGAAGGTCACACCAACGACTGGAGGGAAATGCATGTCTACCACTTGGGTCGATGCAAAGACTTTGACATAGCAAACTTAGTAGTGTTATGATGTCTACAACACAACTGTATTATTGTAGACTATGTTGGGCATCTATGCGTAGAGTTTTGTAGGACAGTAGCAGTTTTCCCTCAAGTGGATGATCTAAGTTTATCAATCCATGGGAGGTGTAGGATGAAGATGGTCTCTCTCAAACAACCCTACAATCAAATACAAAAATCTCTTGTGTCCCCAACACACCCAATACAATGGCAAATTGTATAGGTGCACTAGTTCGGCGAAGAGATGGTGTTACAAGTGTAGTATGGATAGTAGATATAGGTTTTTGTAATCAGAAAATATAAAAACGGCAAGGTAGAAACTCTAAAACATCGAACAAAACGTTGTATAAATGCTTGGCAATAAGGCCTAGGGTTCATAGTTTCGCTAGTGCAATCTCTCAACAATACTAACATAGTAAAATCATATGATTATCCCTCAACGTGCAACAAAGAATCACTGCAAAGTTCCTATCTAGCAAAGAACAACAAGATGAAATTGGTATATGTAGTAGAGCCACCTCAAAGTTATTCTTTTTGATCAATCTTTTGAGCTATTCCTATAAGAGTCACAAACAACCCTAGAGTTCGTACTAGAATAACACCTATAATACATATCAATCAACCCTAATGTCACCTAGATACTCCAATGTCACCTCATGTATCCATGGTTAAATTATACGACATGCATCAAACAATTTCATATCTATCATATTCAATCCAACACAAAGAAGCACTGATGGGGTTGTACCTTAGGGGTAGGCCTACGAACCTGCTTCCTTAGGACCACCTAGGACCCTTACAGACGTCAGTGTCCTACAAGTTACCATTGAAGCCTCGACCTCACTCGATTCGATGACCATTACTCAGCCTGCTTAGAGTCACTCGGACAACCTTGCGTTAGTCAGACGCATCTCGTCACTCGGCTCAGAACAAGGTGAAGGAAATGAAGAGGAAGCAACGACTAAGGACTTAATCCACCACATGAAGTGCAGTGAAGGCCCACGTTATCAGTAACTTCCTTCTTAATTACCATTTATTGACTTGTGATGGAGCTTGGCCGTTCGTGGCAGCCACTATATAAGCCACTCCAGGGCACCAGCTCAAGGGTTCAACACTTGTAATATTTTACAACCCCCATAAGGAAACACGAGCCTCAGGGCTTGAGACGTAGGGCTATTACTACTTCCGAGTGGGGCTTGAACTCGTAAATCCGAGTGCTTTCACTGCACGTAGCTAGACTTCGCCACTTAGTTTGTACCCATGGTAATATTGTCAGGATCATTCTCACAATAGTTGAAGCCCACTGTGGGGCTTCGCTTCTAGCAAATCCAGTGCAGTTGGAGAATTTTCACACTTTCGTCAACATGATGACACTCGGCGGAGAGATCCTGTTCGGTTCCCTCAGCTTCATCGTCGATGAATTGGCGTGGTTGTAGGATGCGCCACTGGACACTGACGCCCTCCCCGCGCGAGGTGCACGCATTTTAGTGCGGTAGCGCACAGAGTCCTGATCCGGCAGCCATCAGAGCCGTATCATTCGGCATCGCCACGACCCACTGTCGTCCGCCGCAAGCACTCTGGGCGCTCGCGGATACAGCGATGGATCAAGCACGCTATGGCCAACCTGGCCATCTCCGGACAGGTGTCCATGCTCAACTCTGATGAGCCCACTGTCAGCCTCTTCCCTTCATCGAGCGAGGGGTCATTCGACAACTCCGTCTGTGCTACCTCTTGAGCTTGCGTTGGTTTTTTTCCTTGAAGAGGAAAGGGTGATGCAGCACAGTAGCAGTAAGTATTTCCCTCGGTTTGAGGACCAAGGTATCAATCCAGTAGGAGTATCAAGCCAAGTATCCAACGTACCTACGCAAAAACAACAAACTTGCACCCAACGCTACAAAGGGGTTGTCAATCCCTTCACGATTGATTGCAAGGTGAGATCTGAAGGCGGAAAGTGCAACAAAGTAAAAGTGTAGCGCTCTCAAAAAGATATAAGTGAAGATCGAGAGTTCTTATTTCTCCAAAATATGACACCGCCATGCTCTAAAAGATCTAAGTGAAGCACTTAGAGCAAAGTTATCTAGCTCAAAAGGTATAAGTGAAGCACATGTGAGTTAAATTGCCTAACTCAAAAGATATAAGCGAAGCTCAATGAGTATTCTAGCAAATTCACGATGAGTGCATTTCTCTCTCAAAAGGTGTGCATCAAGGATTATTGTGACACAACAAAAAGAAAAGACTCCTATAATACATGACGCTCCAAGCAAAACACATATCATGTGGTGAATAAAAATATAGCTCCAAGTAATGTTACCGATGGATTGAAGACGAAAGAGGGGATGCCTTCCCGGGGCATCCCCAAGCTTAGGCTTTTTGGTGTCCTTGAATTTGGCTTGGGATGCCTTGGGAATCCCCAAGCTTGAGCTCTTTCCACTCTTTATCCCTTTGTCCATGAGAACATCACCCAAAACTTGAAAACTTCACAACACAAAACTTAAACATAAACTCATGATATCATTAGCACAAGAAAACAAACTACCACCTCTTTAGATACTGTAGGAAACTTTATTTCTATTTATATTGGTGTTAGATTACTGTACTCTCACTTTTCCATGGATAGTACCCCCCGATACTATCCATAGTTTCACCAAAATAAGCAACCAACACAACAAAAATAGAATCTATCAAAAACAGACCAGTTTGTAGCAATCTGTATACTTCGTATACTTCTGGTATCTCACAAATCCTCAACAATTCTGAAAAATTACGACTGCTTGGGCAAAAGGCATATCAACCAGAAGCAAAAAGAATCAACTCAAAAGCTCTTTTTGGATAGGAATGAAAAATAATTTCGTGAGCGCAAAGTTTTTGTCTTTTTCAGAAAGATCAAACAACCATCACCAAAACTAGTCATAAAGGTTTTACTTGGCTCAAACACAAAAAGAAACACAAAAAACACAATCATAACAGAATTATGATGGTGTGGACACAACAAAACAGAAAGCAAAAAAGCAAAGATAAATTCATTGGGTTGCCTCCCAACAAGCGCTATTGTTTAACGTCTTTAGCTAGGCATTGATAATTCAATGATGCTCACACAAAAGACAAGAATTGAAGCACAATGAGAGCATCATGAAACAATGTGACAAACATATCTAAGTCTAACATACTTCCTATGCATAGGCATTTTATAGGAAAACAAATTGTCAAGACAACCAAAAGTTACCATATGCAAGGAAGAAGAAAGAGACAATATCAATCTCAACAAAACGAGAGGTAAATTAGTAACATGAAAGTTTCTACCACAATATTTTCCTCTCTCATAACAATTGCATGTGGGATCATAATCAAATTCAACAATATAGCTATCACATAGGATATTCTTTTCACGATCCACATGCATGCAAAGTTGACGCTCTTCAAAAATAGTGGGATTATCATCAACTATAGTCATGACTTCTCCAAACCCACTTTCAATATTATTGCAAATATTATATTCATCATGAGGCTTAAACAAATTTTCAAGATCATAAGAAAAATCATTACCCCAATCATGATCATTGCAACAAGTAGTGGACATAGCAAAACTAGCATCCACAAGCTTAGGGTTTTGCTTATTTTCAGCATGATTGACACTAATAGGATTTATAGTGAAACCATTGCAATCATGCTTTTCATTCAAGGAGCCCTCGTGAATCACTTCATAAATTTCTTCATCATGATTTTCAAATTCATGCATCTCAAGCAAAACTCCATAAAGATAGTCAAGTGCACTCATCTCACTAGCAATTGGATCAACATAATTGGATCTCTTAAAGATATTAGCAAGTGGATGAGGATCCATATCAATAGATTTTCAGTAAGCGAAGATGCAAGCATATTGAAGGCACATAGGACACAAGCAAAGGAAAGGAAACGAAAAAGGCAAATATTTTTCAGAAGTGGGGGAGAGGAAAACGAGAGGCAAAAAAAGTAAATGCAAGAGATGAGTTTGCGACACTTACTTGGATAAGCTTCACTTGATGCTCCCGGGCAACGGCGCCATAAATTCTTCTTGCTACCTCTTGAGCTTGCGTTGGTTTTTTTTCCTTGAAGAGGAAAGGGTGATGCAACACAGTAGCAGTAAGTATTTCGCTCAGTTTGAGAACCAAGGTATCAATCCAGTAGGAGTATCAAGCCAAGTCTCCAAAGTACCTACGCAAAAACAACAAACTTGAACCCAACGCTACAAAGGGGTTGTCAATCCCTTCACGATTGATTGCAAGGTGAGATCTGAAGGCGTAAAGTGCAACAAAGTAAAAGTGTAGGGCTGAAAATATGATGTGAAGTAGACCCGGGGGCCATAGTGTTCACTAGAGGCTTCTCTCATGATAGCAAATATTACGGCGGGTGAACGAATTACTGTCGAGCAATTGACAGAACCGCCCAAAGTCATGACGATATCTAAGGCAATGATCATACATATAGGCATCACGTCCGAGACAAGTAGACCGATACTTTCTGCATCTACTACTATTAATCCACACATCGACCGCTATCCAACATGCATCTAGTGTATTGAGTTCATGACAAACAGAGTAACGCCTTAAGCAAGATGACATGATGTAGAGGGATAAATTCATGCAATAGATATAACCCCCATATTTTTACCCTTGATGACAACAACACAATGCATGCCTCGCTACCCCTTCTGTCACTGGGTGAGGGCACCGCACGGTATGAACCCAAAACCAAGCACTTCTCCCATTGCAAGAATCATAGATCAAGTTGGCCAAAAAAAACCCACAACTCGAAGAGAATTACAAGGATATGAAATCATGCATATAAGAGATCAGAAGAAACTCAAATAAGATTCATAGATAATCTGATCATAAATCCACAATTCATCGGATCTCGACAAACACACCACAAAAGAAGATTACATCGGATAGATCTCCATGAAGATCATGGAAAACTTTGTATTGAAGATCCAAGAGAGAGAAGAGGCCATCTAGCTACTAGCTATGGACCCGAAGGTCTATGGTGAACTACTCATGCATCATCGGAGAGGCAATGGTGTTGATGAAGAGGCCTTCCGTGTCCAAATCCCCCCTCCGACAGGGCACCATAACGTGCCCCAGATGGGATCTTCCGGAGACAGAAGCTTGCGGCGGCGGAAAAATATTTTTGTGGCTCTCTCCCGTGGTTTTGGATTTTTCGGGGATTTATAGGCGGAAGAAGTAGGGCAGAGGAGCCACAGGGGGCCCACAAGCCTGCTAGGCGTGGGCCCCCCAGGCCACGGCTAGGGGGCTTGTGGCCTCCCCTGGTGCCCTCTGCCTTGGTTCTCAAGCTCCGTGCGTATCTTCTGTTCCGGAAAAAAAAAATCTTTTCGGAGGTTTTATTCCGTTTGGACTCCATTTAATATTCTCCTCTGAAAATGGTAGAAAACACGGAAAAAACAGGAACCGGGCCTTGGCACTGAGTTAATAAGTTAGTCCCAAAAAAGACATAAAAGGCATACAAAACATCCAAAGTTTGACAAGATAATAGCATGGAACCATCAAAAATTATAGATACGTTGGAGACGTATCAGTCTGCGACAGCAACAAGGGTGCAGCTGAGATCCTGATGGTTGACACCGAAAGGGGAGGCAACCCCGGCCACGCTGATGACGCGTTGATGGATATACTTCTCGCCCCTCGTTGGTTACCCCAAGTGGAAGGTGGATATGTAGTGAGCAGCAAGTTTCCCTCACACGGAGACTGTAAGGTTTATCGAACCAGGAGGACTCAGAGGATCAACAAGTAGGTGTCCGCTGCCCTGGCGCTAGCAGAAGACGTGGACCTGCACACACAACAAATAACTTTGCTCCCAACGAGTATAGAGAGGTTTTCAATCTCTCCGGCCTTGTAGTTTGCAAAGGATCAAAACAAAAGCGGGAATTGTGATAGTGATAGCAACGGAAAAGTAAATTAAAGCAGTAAATTATGGAGGTGTAAGGAATGGTGGTGATATGGACCCGAGTCACATGATGTTCACTAGTGATGTCTCTCTTCCAAAAGACGATAAACAACTATGCATGGGTAAACAAATTACAGCTGGACAATTGACATAATTATGAACGCACCGGAATGCTAATTATGCTACTTGAAAGCTAGATGCTCAATAGTAATGGGCAGTACGCCAAGACAAGTAGATCGTTTATTCATCAGCATCTACTTACTAGTAATCCACCTTGAGATATCTATCCAGAACATCTCGCTCGTATTAAGTTGCGGGCCCCACACAAAGTGTAAACTCAAAGCAACGGACAACTACATTAACGAACTATGTGTAAGGTAAACAATCCTTGCAACCGTGGTCACAAGCACCGTTGTTTTCGCCCTGGTGGCAACATCACATCCCCTACTGTCATGTTTCTCTCACTCAAGCTAGACATCACGAGGCATGAACCCACAATCATGCATAACGCTCCCTCTTGGAGTTACAATCTACTACTCGGCCAAAGCAATAAAGAGCAACGGAGAACATGCATGAATCACTAAAGAACATAATATAAAAGGATAATCAAATATATAACTCATAACAATCTGAACATAATTTCGTAATCCATCGGATCCCAGCAAACCGAGCATTGCAATAGCAGGAAAATTACATAGATGCCTTGATCATGTAGGGAAGCTCACAAGGGCTAATCATGGAAGCACAAGATTGGAGAGAAGACATCACATAGATACTGGTCATGGACTCATGGTCCAAGGAGGACTACTCACGGCACGTCCGAGAGGCGTCCATGGCGGTGGAGAAGATCCCGGAGGTCAATCCTCCCTCCGACAGGGTGCCAGGAAGAGGTCTCCTGACGCTCCCGATCTCGGAAGTGCTGTGGCGGCGGAACGATGGAGAAATTCGTGATTCTGGATATGCCTCAAGGGTTCCCGATCGGAGGGGTAAATATAGGCCAAAGGAGGGCGTCAGAGGAGGTGGGGCCCATCCAGGCGGTCTGTTGGCGCGACCAGGGGCCAGGCCGTGCAGGGTGGCCGCCTGGGCAGCCCTTGGTTACCCTCTAGCCCATCTTCGGTGATCTGGAACCTTCCGTCACGCTGATTTTCTCGGGATTTTTGGGGCTCTGGAAATTTGGGTAAAATCCCCTGCAACAAAGACATCAACAGACAGAAACTGGCACTGGGTGCACTGAGTTAGTAGGTTAGTCCAAATATGTGTAAAAAGATATAAAAGTGTATCAAAACATATAACAATGTCACCCAAAAGATCATGGAGAAAGCACAAATTATAGATACGTTTGGGACATATCACACGCCGCGGAGAACTCTCTCGAACGTGACGGCAGGGAGCATCTCCAGGGCGACGACAACCACCACATTCCGCAACTGCTCACCGAGCAGCAGCGGGACGAACTTCGGCAGAGGAATGATCAAGTCCTTCACACCCCCATCACCGGGAACACCCCGAAGGAGATCGCGCTGGAGAACGTGCGACTGGCCAACCTGGCCGAGCGCAAGCGCCTCGAGCGGCTCCAGCATTCATTCGATGCTCGGGCTGTGAGAGACGAGCCGAGCTCCGGTCGCAGCCGCACACAGTTGTTCTCGAACGACCGCTCGCGACACACTGAGGTGATGCAGACTCCTCCGCTGAACCTGGCCGCTGTCAATCAGATCGCTGATTTAGTTCAGCCGAGTGATAGCTCGACCGGGGAAGGCATTCGGTGGATCCAAGCTCTCCTGAAGACGGCCTTATAGCATAATTCCACAGTGTCATAGTCGCGGCATCACATTCGCAACAAGTCCGTCACGGCAGACACCGTGCATGCATAGGCGACGCCAAAGGTCTCCTTCTCTTCCGAGAGGCCCGCGGGGAGACACGAGGCAAGGTCATCGGGACCGAAGCAGGTCACCCCCTTAGGGGAGAGGCTCATTCGACCGTCGTCCTCACGACGACAGATCAAGTCCCAATCAGCGTCGGGGTAGCGTCGGGGTCACGAGGGCGGAGACTACTGGGCCCCCGAGTTCAATGCTCGGTCGATCATCACGCAACAGGTGATCGATCGATCGTGAGCAGACCGAGGAGTGTTCGGCCTCGAGTGCTTCGGCCAACACATCCGAGAGGCCGAAATCCCCTCGAACTTCTGGTTGGCCACGGGGATCGACAAATTTAATGATGAGTCGAAGCCAGAGACTTGGTTGGAAGACTACCGAGTGGCCGTCCAGATCGGCGGGAGCGACGACTACGTCGTGATGAAGCATCTGCCCCTAATGTTGGAGGGTCCGCGAAGGCATGGTAAACCAACTGCCCCTAGCAGCATCCACAGCTGGGGCGATCTCGCCCGAGTGTTCATCAAGACATTCGAGGGCACGTACAAGCTCCCATGCGGGTTAACAGATCTGCAACACTGCGTCCAGAAGACCAGCGAAACTCTCCGTGAGTACATCCAACGGTGGACCACTCTCCACAATACCTTTGAGAATGTTACCAAGCATCAGGCCGTGTGCGCTTTCAAAGCGGGCACTCTGTATCGAGAGCTCATCCTCAAGTACAGCCGATCAGGAGACCTATGTCTCGGTAGGGCCATCGTTCGCCAAATGGTACGCGAATGGCGAGGAAGAAGACCGCCTCCATAGAAGCAAGTGCCGAGCGAGCGAAGCCCCTCAGTCGGGCAACACTGGGAAGAAGCAAAAGTGAAAAGGCGACCCATTGGGTAAAGCCGAAGTAGCTGCTGTCCCAGGACAGGGGCAAAGCAAAACCAAGAAGAAGAAGGACTGGGCTGGCAAGAAGAAAGCCGAGTCGAAGAGCAATCTGCTAGACCAGCCGCGTTCGATCCATTCTCACAAAGACGGGGAGCGGGAGACTATCCCCGCCAAGCACACGGCTCATGAATGCCGACTGCTCCGAACGAAGATGGGGGGAGAGACCTCCAGAGACAAGGAGGACGAGGACGACCCTGCGGATGCCTCCGAGTATCCTAACATTCAGGAGACCCTCATGATCTTCGCCGATTTTGAGAGCAAGAGCCGATTGAAAGTTATCAATCGGGAGGTGAACATGGCAGCTCCGGCTGTCACAAAGTACCTCGAGTGGGCAAAGATGCTCGTCACCTTCGATCTGTCGGACCACCCCGCTAGCATAGCCACTCCCGGGAGGCAGGCACTGGTCGTCGACCCTACAGTCAACGGGTTCCGACTGTGGAAAGTCCTCATGGACGGAGGCAGCGGCCTCAACATCATCTACGTGGACACTCTCATGGCCATGGACATCCCGTTGTCCCAGCTGAGCAAGAGCAACATGCAGTTCCATGGGGTCATCCCCAGGAAGAAAGAAGAATCACTCGGTCAGATCACTCTGAGCGTTGTATTTGACAGCGAGAAATCTTTTCGCAAGGAGAGGTTGACCTTCGAGGTGGTCGACTTCTACAACGCCTATCACGCCATCCTGGGTAGGCCCGCCTACACACGTTTCATGGCACGCCCATGTTACGTGTATCGTAAAATTAAGATGCCAGGTCCGAAAGGCGTGATCACGGTGACTGGCAATCGGAAGGTCGCCAAAGAGTGCCTCAAGCAAGGCTCTAGGATTGCCAACGAGCAGGTCCTTGGAGCCAAGCATGGTGGGTACAAGAAGGCTGTGGACACTGCAGGTCTGCTAAAGTCAAAGCGGCCAACCATTGAATCTACCTTTCAGTCGACCAGCGAGACGAAGCAGGTTCAGATCCACCCTACCGATCCGAGTGCTGCTGCGACCAACATCTCCACCACACTCGGAGACAAATAGGAAGATGAGCTCATCCAGTTCCTCCGTGAGAACTGGGATATCTTTGCATGGAAGCCGTTGACATGCCAGAGATCCCCAAGGAGACGGATGAGCATCGCCTCCGAGTGGACCCGAAGATCAAGCCCATCAAGGAACACCTCGCTGCTCCTCCGTGGAGAAGCGTAAGGCAATCGGCGAGAAGATCGCTCGGCTCCTAGATACCGAGTTATTCGCGAGGTCTACCACACCGAGTGGTTGGCGAACGTGGTCCTCGTGACAAAGAAGAACCATACACTCCGGATGTGTATTGACTTCAAGCATCTCAATCGGGCCTGCCCAAAGGACCACTTCTCTTTGCCTCACATAGATCAAATTGTATATTCTATTCCCGGATGTGAATGCCTATCGTTCCTGGATGCGTACTCCGAGTACCACTAGATCCGAATGTATGGACCGGATCAAATAAAGAGAACCTTCATCACCCCATTCAGGTGTATTTGTTACATCACGATGCCATTCGGTCTAATAGCGTTGGAGCTACATTCCAGCGTATGATTCAAAATTGTCTTCAGAAACAAATCAGTCGGAATGTCGAAGCGTTCCATGGTTAAACCCAAGAAAGGTTCTGACCTCGTGACTGCTACTTCTTGAGCTTGCATTGGTTTTTCCCTTGAATAGGAAAGGGTGATGCAGCAAAGTAGAGATAAGTATTTCCCTCAGTTGAGAACCAAGGTATCAATCCAGTAGGAGTATCAAGATGAGGCACCAATGAACTTGCGCAAAAACAAACAAACTTGCAGCCAACGCGATAAAGGGGTTGTCAATCCCTTCACGATTACTTGCAATGTGAGATGTGAAGGTGATAAAAGGTAAAAAGAAATAAAAGTGCAGCAAAGTATTTTTGGTATTTTTGTATGTAGATCTGAATATATGATGTGTAAAACAGACCCGGGGGCCATAGTGTTCATTAGAGGCTTCTCTCATGATAGCAAGTATTACGGTGGGTGAACAAATTACTGTCGAGCAATTCATAGAATCACGCAAAGTCATGACGATATCTAAGGCAATGATCATACATATAGACATCACATCCGAGACAAATAGACCAATATTTTGTGCATCTACTACTATTACTCCACACATCGACCGCTATCCAGCATGCATCTAGTGTATTAAGTTCATAACAAACGGAGTAACGCCTTAAGCAAGATGACATGATGTAGAGGGATATATGCATGCAATATGATATAAACCCCATCTTTTTACCCTTGATGGCAACAACACGATGCGTGCCTCGCTACCCCTTCTGTCACTAGGTGAGGACACCGCACGGTATGAACCCAAAACCAAGCACTTCTCCCATTGCAAGAATTATAGATCAAGTTGGCCAAATGAAACCAATAACTCAAAGAGAATTACAAGGATACAAAATCATGCATATAAGAAATCAGAGGAGACTCAAATAATATTCATTGATAATCTGATCATAAATCCACAATTCATCGATCTCGACAAACACACCACAAAAGAAAGTTACATCGGATAGATCTCCATGAAGATCATGGAGAACTTTGTATTGAAGATCCAAGAGAGAGAAGAAGCCATCTAGCTACTAGATATGGACCCGAAGATCTGGTGAACTACTCACGCATCATCGGAGAGCAATGGTGTTGATGAAGAAGCCCTCCGTGTCCGAATCCCCCTCCGACAGGGCACCGGAACGGTCCCCAGATGGGATTTTGCGGAGACAAAAGCTTGCGGCGGCGGAAAAGTATTTTCGTGGCTCTCCTGTTTGGTTTCGGGATTTTTGGGAATTTATAGGCGAAAGAGGTAGGGCAGAGGAGCCACGGGGGGCCCACGAGCCTTCTAGGCGCCCCCAGGGCGTGCTTAGGGGGCTCGTGACCTCCCACGAGACCTCCTGCCTTGGTTCTCAAGTCCTCTACGTATCTTCTGCTATGGAAAAAAATCATCCCGCTGGTTTTATTCCGTTTGGACTCCGTTTAATATTCTTTTCTGAAAAAGGTCAAATCACGGAAAAAACAAAAACTGGCACTAGGCACTGAGTTAATAGGTTAGTCCCCAAAATGTTATAAAATGGCATATAAATGCATATAAGACATCCAAAGTTGATAATATAATAGCATGGAATAATAAAAAATTATAGATACGTTGGAGACGTATCAAGCATCCCCAAGCTTAACTCCTGCTCGTCCTCGAGTAGGGAAGTGATAAAGACCAAATTTTTGATGTGGAATGCTACCTAACATATTTGTCCTTTGTAACTTCTTCATCATGGCATGAATGTTCAGATCCATAAGATTCAAAACAATAGTTTAATATTGACTTGAAAATAATAATACTTCAAGCATACTAGCAAAGTAATCATGAACTTTTGAAATAACAAGCCAAAGAAAGTTATCCCTACAAAATCATATAGTCTCTCTATGCCCCATCATCCCCACACAATGAATTTAAATCATGCACAACCCCGGTATTGGCCAAGTAATTGTTTTCGCACTCTTACTTTCTCAACATTTTTCAACTCTCACGCAATACATGAGCGTGAGCCATGGATATAGCACTATTGGTGGAATAGAGTGTGGTGGAGGTTATGAGGCAAAAAAAGGAGGAGATGGTCATATCGCCTCGGCGTATCAATGGCCTATGGAGATGCCCGTCAATAGATATCAATGTGAGTGAGTAGGGATTGCCATGCAACGGATGCACTATAGCTATAAGTGTATGAAAGCTCAAAAAGAAAACTAGTGGGTGTGCACCCAACTTGATTGCTAACGAAGACCTAGGGCAATTTAGAGGAAGCCCATCATTAGAATATACAAGCCAAGTTATATAATGAAAATTCCCACTAGTATATGAAAGTGACAAAACAATAGACTCTCTATCATCAAGAACATGGTGCTATTTTGAAGCACAAGTGTGGAAAAAGATAGTAGCATTGTCCCTTCTCTCTTTTTCTCTCATCATTTTTTTTGTTTGGGCTCTTTGGCCTATTTTTTTTTTGGTGGGCATCTTTGGCCTATTTTCTTTCTTTTTTTATTTCCTCACATGGGACAATGCTCTAATAATGATGATCATCACACTTTTATTTACTTACAACTCGATACTTAGAACAATAATGACTCTATATGAAATGCCTCCGGCAGTGTACCGGGATGTGCAACGATCTAGCTTAGCGTATGACGTTGGAACATCTCGCTAGCTATCTTACGATCATGCAATGGCAAAATGAAAATGACGACACATGTCATGAGACGGAACGGTGGAAGTTGGATGGCAATATATCTCGGAATGGCTATGAAAATGCCATAATATGTAGGTATGGTGGCTGTTTTGAGGAAGGTATATGGTGGGTTTGTGCACCGGCGAAAGTTGCGCGGCACTAGAGAGGCTAGCAATGGTGGAAGGTGAGAGTGCATCTATACCATGGACTCACACTAGTCATGAAGAACTCATTTACTTATTGCGAAAGTTTTATTATTAATCAAAACAAAGTGCTAAACGCATACTCCTAGGGGAAGGGTTGGTAGGTGTTAACCATCGCGCGATCCCGACCTCCACACAAAGGATGAGAATCAGTAAATCAATTATGCTCCGACTTCCTAACATAGCGGTTCACCATACGTGCATGCTACGGGAATCACTAACCTCAACACAAGTATTTCTAGATTCACAACACCCAACTAACATAACTCTAATATTACCATATCCATATCTCAAAACTAATTGTGAGGAATCAAACTTCTCTTACTAAACAATGCACTTGAATATGAAAGTTTTATTATATCCTCTTTGGATGCCTATCATATTTAGGACTAATTTCGTAGCACACGCCAATTACCAAGTTACTTAGAGAGAGCGCTCTCAAAATGATATAAGTGAAGATCGAGAGTTTTTATTTCTACAAAATATGACACCGCCGTGCTCTAAAAAGATTTAAGTGAAGCACTAGAGCAAAATTATCTAGCTCAAAATATATAAGTGAAGCTCATGGGAGCTAAATTGCCTAGCTCAAAAGATATTAGTGAAGCTCGTTGAGTATTCTAACAAATTCACGATGAGTGCATGTCACTCTCAAAAAGGTGTGCAGCAAGGATGATTGTGATAAAAAAAGCAAAGACTCCTATAATGCACGACGCTCCAAGAAAAACCCATATCATGTGGTGAAGAAAAATATAGCTCCAAGTAACGTTACCGATGGATTGAAGACGAAAGAGGGGATGCCTTCCCGGGGCATCCCCAGGCTTAGGCTTTTTGGTGTCCTTGGATTTGGCTTGGGATGACTTGGGAATCCCCAAGCTTAAGCTCTTTCCACTCTTTATTCCATTGTCCATAAGAACATCACCCAAAACTTGAAAGCTTCACAACACAAAACTTAAACAGAAACTCGTGATATCACTAGCATAAGAAAACAAACTACCAACTTTTTAGATACTGTAGTAAACTTTATTTCCATTTAGATTGATGTTATATCAATTTATTATCACTTCTCCATGGCTCGTACCCCCGATACTAACCATAGTTTCATCAAAATAAGTAATCAACACAACAAAAGCAGAATCTATCAAAAACAGAACAGTCTGTAGCAATCTGTATATTTCGTATACCTCTGCTATCTCAAAAATTCTGAACAATTATGAAAATTCGGGTAATTTGCATATCAATCCGCAGCAAAAAGAATCAACTCAAAATCTCTTTATGGATAGGAATTAAAAATAATTTCGTGAGCACAAAGTTTCCGTATTTTTCAGCATGATTAAACAACTATCACCAAAACTAATCATAAAGGTTCTACTTGGAACAAACACTAATTAAAACATAAAAAACACAATCATAACAGAATCATGATGGCGTGGACAGGAAATAAAAATATTGGGTTGCCTCCAACAAGCGCTTTTCTTTAAAGCCTTTTAGGTAGGCATTGATAATTCAATGATGCTCACACAAAAGACCAGAATTGAAGCACAACGAGAGCATCATAAAGCATGTGAAAATCACATCTAAGTCTAAAATACTTCCTATGCATAGGAATTTTATAGGGAAACAAATTATCAAGACAACCAATAGCTACCATATGCAAGGAAGAAGAAAGATACAATAGCAATCTCAACATAACGAGAGGTTATTTAGTGATATGAAAATTTCTACAACCATATTTTCCTCTCTCATAATAATTACATGTGGGATCATCTTCAAATTCAACAATATAAGTATCACATAGGATATTCTTTTCATGATCCACAAGCATGCAAAGTTGGCGTTCTTCAAAAATAGTGGGATTATCATCAACTAAAGTCATGACTTCTCCAAACTCACTTTCAATATTATTGCAAACATTATTATCAATATCATATTCATCATGAGACTTAAACAAAGTTTCGAGATCATAGGAAAAATCATCACCCCAATCATGATCATTGCAACAAGTAGTGGAGATAGCAAAACTAGCATCCCAAAGCTTAGGGTTTTGCATATTTTTAGCATGATTGACATTAATAGAATTTATAGTGAAACCATTGCAATCATGTTTTTCATTCAAGGAGCCCTCGTGAATCACATCATAAATTTCTTCATCACAATTTTCAGATTCACGCATCTCAAGCAAAACTTCATAAAGATAATCTAGTGCACAAAACTAACTAGCAATTGGTTCAACATAATTGGATCTCTTAAAGAGATTAGCAAGTGGATGAGGATCCATAAGTTTGTTCTTTCTATTATTTGAGTACCAACAAGATCATGCAAAGAAAACGAGCAAGCAAACTAAGTAAGACATAAAGGCAAAAGAAAAAGGCAAATATTTTTGTAATTTTTTTTGGAAGTGGGGGAGAGGAAAACGAGAGGCAAATGGAAAATAATGTAAATGCAAGAGATGAGTTTGCGATAGGTACTTGGTAGATATGCTTCACTTGAATACTCCCAGGCAAAGGCACCAGAAATTCTTCCTGCTACTTCTTGAGCTTGCGTTGGTTTTTCCCTTGAAGAGGAAAGGGTGATGCAGCAAAGTAGAGATAAGTATTTCCCTCAGTTTGAGAACCAATGTATCAATCCAGTAGGAGTATCAAGATGAGGCACCAATGAACCTGCGCAAAAACAAACAAACTTGCACCGAGCGCCATAAAGGGGTTGTCAGTCCCTTCACAATTACTTGCAAGGTGAGATCTGAAGGTGATAAAAGGTAAAAAGAAATAAAAGTGCAGCAAAGTATTTTTGGTATTTTTGTATATAGATCTGAATATATGATGTATAAAATAGACCCGGGGGCCATAGTGTTCACTAGAGGCTTCTCTCATGATAGCAACTATTACGGTGGGTGAACAAATTACTGTCGAGCAATTGATAGAATCACGCAAAGTCATGGCGATATCTAAGGCAATGATCCTACATATAGGCATCACGTCCGAGACTAGTAGACCGATACTTTCTGCATCTACTACTATTACTCCGCACATCGACCACTATCCTGCATGCATCTAGTGTATTAAGTTCATAACAAACGGGGTAACGCCTTAAGCAAGATGACATGATGTGGAGGGATAAATTCATGCAATATGATATAAACCCCATCTTTTTACCCTTGATGGCAACAACACGATGCGTGCCTCGCTACCCCTTCTGTCACTAGGTGAGGACACCGCATGGTATGAAACCAAAACCAAGCACTTCTCCCATTGCAAGAATTATAGATCAAGTTGGCCAAACGAAACCAATAACTCGAAGAGAATTACAAGGATACGAAATCATGCATATAAGAAATCAGAGGAGACTCAAATAATATTCATAGATAATCTGATCATAAATCCACAATTCATCGGATCTCGAAAAACACACCGCAAAACAAAGTTACATCGGATAGATCTCCATGACGATCATGGAGAACTTTGTATTGAAGATCCAAGAGAGAGAAGAAGCCATCTAGCTACTAGCTAGACCCGAAGACTGTGGTGAACTACTGACGCATAATCGGAGAGGCAATGGTGTTGGTGAAGAAGCCCTCCGTGTCCGAATCCCCCTCCAGCAGGGCACCAGAACAGTCTCGAGATGGGATCTTGCGGAGACAGAAGCTTGCGGCGGCGGAAAAGTATTTTCGTGGCTCTCCTCTTTGGTTTCAGGATTTTTATGATTTTATGGGCGAAAGAGGTAGGGCATAGGAGCCATGGGGGCCCACGAGCCTACTAGGCTCGCCCCCCTAGGGCACGCCTAGGGGGCTCGTGACCTCCCACGAGACCTCGTGCCTTGGTTCCCAAGTCCTATGCGTATCTTCTGTTATGGAAAAAATCATCCCGCAGGTTTTATTCCGTTTGGACTCCGTTTAATATTCTTTTCTGAAAAAGGTCAAAAATACGGAAAAAACAGAAACTGGCACTAAGCACTAAGTTAATAGGTTAGTCCCAAAAATATATAAAATGGCATATAAATGCATATAAGACATCCCAAGTTGATAATATAATAGCATGGAACAATAAAAAATTATAGAGATGTTGGAGATGTATCAGTGACCGACCTCGCCAACCTCCGACGCTTCGGGATCAACCTCAACCCAGCCAAGTGCACCTTCGGTGTACCGGTTGGTAAGATACTCGGTTTCCTTGTTTCCGAGCGAGGGATAGATGCTAATCCCGACAAAATTGGAGCCATCGTCCAGATGAGACGGCCGGAGCGCATACACGATGTGCAAAGGCTTACGGGCTGCCTCCCGGCCCTCGGTCACTTCATCTCACGACTCGGTGAGAAGGCACTGCCTCTCTACCGACTGATGAAGAAATCCGGCAGGTTCAAGTGGCCTGACGAAGCGCAGGTCGCATTCGTCCAACTCAAGGCCCTGCTTTCCACCCAGCCGGTGTTGGCTGCTCCGAGCAGCCAGGAGCCCTTGCTCCTATACATAGCTGCCACTAGCCAAGTGGTTAGCATCGTACTGACCGTGGAGCGGGAAGAATCGGGCAAAGCTTACAAGGTTCAAAGGCCAGTCTACTACATTTCCGAAGTGTTGACCCCTTCAAAACAAAGGTATCCGCACTATCACAAGCTGGTCTATGGGATCTATCTGACGTGAAGAAGGTGGACCACTATTTCCAAGATCACTGTGTCTCTATCATTAGTGATTCTCCCTTAGCGGAAATTCTGCACAATCGGGACGCGAGTGGCCGAGTGGCCAAATGGGCGATTGAACTCCTGCCACTGGAGATCAACTTCGAAGCCAAGAAAGCAATCAAGTCTGAGGCCCTGGCAGATTTTCTTGCCGAGTGGGTAGAGCAAGAGCAGCCTGCTCCAGTCGTCCTCGAGCGTTAGACCATGTTCTTCGATGGATCCAAGATGCTCCATGGCTCGAGGGCTGGGGTGGTTCTCGTTTCCCCAGGGAGACCCATTGAGCTACGTGCTCGAAATTCACTTTGATTCATCCAAGAATGAGGCCGAGTACGAGGGCCTCCTATACGGACTCCACATGGCCATCTGTCTGGTATCCGCCGATTGATGGTTCATGGCGACTCGGATCTCGTTGTCAACCAAGTCATGAAGGAATGGGTCATCCGAAGCCTAGCAATGATAGCCTACTTCAACGCGGTAAGGAAGCTGGAGAAAAACTTTGAAGGATTGGAACTACACCATGTGCCCCGAGCTAAGATCCAAGCAGCTGACGACTTGGCGAAGATCGGGTCCACTCGGAGGATTGTTCCAAAGGGCGTGTTCCTCGAGCACCTACGCACCCCCTGTTGGGTAACGTAGCATAAATTCAAAAAAATTCCTACGCATATTCAGATCTTCCTATGGAGATACTAGCAACGAGAGAGGGGTGAGTGCATCTTCATACCTTTAAAGATCGCTAAGCGGAAGCGTTACTAGAACGCGGTTGATGGAGTCGTACTCGCAGCGATTCAGATTGCGGTGTGATTCCGATCTAGTGCCGAACCACGACACCTCCGCGTTCAACACACATGTAGCCCGGTGACGTCCCCCGCACCTTGATCCAGCAAGGAGGAGGGAGAGGTTGGGGAAGATCTCCGGCAGCACGACGACGTGGTGTCGATGGAGAGACAAGGTCTCCCGGCAGGGCTTCGCCAAGCATCGTGGGAGAGGAGGAAGAAGAGGGGCAGGGCTGCGCCGAGGGAGATAGAAAACTGTGTGTAAAACAGCCCCGAAACCCCCACTATATATAGGAAGAGGGGAGGGCGGGGGGTGCCACCCCTAGGGTTCCCACCCTAGGTGCCGCGTTAGCCCCCCAGATGGGAGGTGCGGCGGCCAGGGCATGGGGAGGGGGTGGCGCACCCCTAGGTGGGCCTTAGGCCCACCAGCGCCTAGGGTTCCCCCCCTCTCCACCTCCCGCGCCTTGGGCCTCCTTGTGGGAGGCGCACCAGCCCACTTTGATCTGGTTGCCCTCCCTCTTTTGGCCCATGCTACCTCTTGGGGCTGGTGGCCCCTCCCGGTGGACCCCCGGGACCACTTCCGATGGTCCCGGTACACTACCGGTGACGTCCGAAACATTTCCGGTGTCCAAAACCATCCATCCTATATATCAATCTTTACCTCAGGACCATTCTGAAGCTCCTCGTAACGTTCGGGATCTCATACAGGACTCCGAACAACTTTCGGTAACCTCGTATAACAATTCCCTATAACCCTAGCGTCATCGAACCTTAAGTGTGTAGACCCTACGGGTTCGGGAGACAAGCAGACATGACCGAGACACCTCTCATGCCAATAACCATCAGTGGGATCTGGATACCCATGGTGGCTCCCACTTTCTCCACGATGATCTCATCGGATGAACCACGATGTCAAGGATTCAATCAATCCCGTATACAATTCCCTTTGTCTGCCGGTATAGAACTTGCCCGAGATTCGATCGTCGGTATACCTATACCTTGTTCAATCTCGTTACCGGTAAGTCTCTTTACTCGTTCCATAGCACGTCATCGTGTGACTAACTCCTTAGTCACATTGAGATCATGATGATGTTCTACCGAGTGGGCCCAGAGATACCTCTCCGTCACGCGGAGTGACAAATCCCGATCTCGATTCGTACCAACCCAACAGACACTTTCAGAGGTACCCGTAGTGCACCTTTATAGTCACCCAGTTACGTTGTGACGTTTGATACACCAAAAGCACTCCTACGGTATCCGGGAGTTGCACAATCTCATGGTCGAAGGAAAAGACACTTGACATTAGAAAAGCTTTAGCATATGAACAATACGATCTAGTGCTATGCTTAGGATTGGGTCTGGTCCATCACATAATTCTCCCAATGATGTGATCCCGTTATCAATGACATCTAATGCCCATGACCAGGAAACAATGATCATCTATTGACTAACGAGCTAGCCAACTAGAGGCTTGCTAGGGACACATTATGATGTATTTATCCACACATGTATTACTGTTTCCTGTTAATACAATTATAGCATGAACAATATACGATTACCATGAACGAGGAAATATGATAATAACCATTTTATTATTGCCTCTATGGCATATTTCCTATAGTCTCCCACTTGCACTAGAGTCAATAATCTAGTTACATTGTGATGTATCGGACACCGATAGCATTATGGTGTTGATCATGTTTTGCTCGTGGAAGAGGTTTAGTCAACGGGTCTGCAACATTCAGATCCGTGTGTACTTTACAAATCTCTATTACTCCACTCTGGACATGGTCCTGGATGGAGTTGTAACGGCGTTTGATGTGCTTCGTCTTCCGGTGAAACCTGGACTCCTTGGCTATGACAATGGCCCTAGTGTTATCACAGAAGAGTGTCATTGGACCCGACATGCTTGGAACCACTCCAAGGTCGGTGATGAGCTCCTTCATCCAAATTCCTTTATGGGCTGCTTCTGAAGCAGCTATGTACTCCGCTTCACATGTAGATGTTGCCACGACTTCTTGCTTGCTGCTGCACCAGCTCACTGCCCCACCATTCAAAACATATACGTATCCGGTCTGTGACTTAGAGTCATTCGGATCTGTGTCGAAGCTAGCGTCGACATAACCCTTTACGACGAGCTCTTCGTCACCTCCATAAACGAGAAACATTTCCTTAGTCCTCTTCAGGTACTTAAGGATATTCTTGACCGCTCTCCAGTGTTCCATACCGGGATCACTTTGGTACCTCCCTACCAAACTTATGGCAAGGTTTATATCAGGTCTGGTACACAACATGGCATACATTAGAGAGCCTACGACTGAAGCGTAGGGGACAATACTCATCTTCTCTCTATCTGCTGCCGTGGTCGGTGACTGAGTCTTACTCAATCTCATACCTTGCAAAACTGGCAAGAACCCTTTCTTCGAGTTTTCCATATTGAACATCTTCAATATCTTGTCAAGGTATGTACTTTGCGAAAGACCTATGAGGCGGCTCGATCTATCTCTATAGATCTTGATGCCTAATATGTATGCAGCTTCTCCAAGGTCCTTCATTGAAAAACTCTTGTTCAAATAGGCCTTTATGCTCTCCAACATGTCTATATTATTCCCCATCAATAATATGTCATCCACATACAGTATGAGGAAAGCTACAGAGCTCCCACTCACTTTCTTGTACAGACAGGCTTCTCCATAAACCTGTATGAACCAAAACGCTTTAATCACCTCATTAAAGCGAATGTCCCAACTCCGAGATGCTTGCACCAGCCCATAGATGGAGCACTGGACCTTGCATACTTTGTTAGCACCCTTAGGGTTGGCAAAATCTTCTGGTTGCATCATATACAACTCTTCCTTAAGGTTCCCGTTAAGGAACGCTGTTTTGACGTCCATTTGCCAAATTTCATAATCATAATAGGCGGCAATTGCTAACATGATTCGGACTGATTTCAGCTTCGCTACGGGAGAGAAAGTCTCTTCGTAGTCAATTCCTCGAATTTGTAGAAAACCCTTTACGACAAGTCGAGCTTTATAAACGGTTACATTACCGTTTGCATCAGTCTTCTTCTTGAAGATCCATTTACTTTCTATGGCTCGCCGGTCATCGGGAATGTCCACCAAAGTCCATACTTTGTTCTCATACATGGATCCTATCTCGGGTTTGATAGCTTCAAGCCATTTGTTGGAATCCGGGCCCGCCATCGCTTCTTCATAGTTTGAAGGTTCACCGTTGTCTAACAACATGATCTCCATCACAGGGTTGCCGTGCCACTCTGGTGCGGAGTGTGCCCTTGTGGACCTTCGCGATTCAGTAGTAACTTGATCCGAAGCTTCATGATCATTATCATTAACTTCCTCTTCAGTTGGTGCACGCGCCACAGGAACAATTTCTCTCGCTGCGCTACTTTCCTGTTCGAGAGGGGGTGTAATTACCTCATCAAGTTCTACCTTCCTGCCACTTACTTCTTTCGAGGGAAACTCTTTCTCTAGAAAGGATCCGTTCTTGGCAACAAAGGTTTTACCTTCGGATCTAAGATAGAAGGTATACCCAATAGTTTCCTTAGGGTATCCTATGAATACACTTTGGGTTCGAGCTTTTCTGGTTGAAGTTTCTTCACATATGCATCGCAGCCCCAAACTTTAAGAAACGACAAATTAGGTTTCTTGCCAAACCATAGTTCATACGGTGTCGTCTCAACGGATTTAGACGGTGCCCTATTTAAAGTGAATGCTGCAGTTTCTAATGCGTATCCCCAAAATGATAGCGGGAAGTCGGTAAGAGACATCATAGATCGTACCATATCTAATAAAGTGCAATTATGACGTTCAGACACTCTGTTGCGTTGCGGTGTGCCAGGCGGCGTTAGTTGTGAAACGATTCCACACTTCCTTAGGTGTGTGCCAAACTCGTGACTCAAATATTCTCCTCCACGATCAGATCGTAGACACTTAATTTTTCTGTCACGTTGATTCTCGACCTCACTCTAAAATTCCTTGAACTTTTCAAACGTCTCAGATTTGTGCTTCATCAAGTAGATATACGCATACCTGCTCAAATCATCGGTAAGAGTGAGAACATAACGATAGCCACCGCGAGCTTCAACGCTCATTGGACCACACACATCAGTATGTATTATTTCCAATAAGTCGGTTGCTCTCTCCATTATTCCTGAGAATGGAGTCTTAGTCATCTTGCGCATGAGGCATGGTTCGCATGTGTCAAATGATTCAAAGTCAAGAGACTCTAATAGTCCATCAGTATGGAGCTTCTTCATGCGCTTAACACCGATATGACCAAGGCGGCAGTGCTACAAGTATGTGGGACTATCATTATCAACATTACATCTTTTGGTACTCACACTATGAATATGTGTATCATCACGATCGAGATTCACCAAGAATAAACGATTCACCAGCGGAGCATGACCATAAAACATATCACTCATATAAATAGAACAACCATTATTCTCTGACTTAAATGAGTAGCCGTCTCGCATTACGCAAGACCCTGATACAATATTCATGCTCAAAGCTGGTACTAAATAACAATTATTAAGGTTTAAAACTAATCCCGACGGTAGATGTAGAGGTAGCGTGCCGACGGCGATCACATCGACCTTGGAGCCATTCCCGACGCGCATCGTCACCTCGTCCTTGGCCAGTCTCCGCTTATTCCGTAGTTCCTGCTTTGAGTTGTAAATGTGAGCAACAACACCGGTATCAAATACCCAGGAGCTACTACGAGCGCTGGTAAGGTACACATCAATAACATGTATATCACATATACCTTTAACGTTGTCGGCCTTCTTGTCCGCTAAGTATTTGGGGCAGTTCCGCTTCCAGTGACCCTTTCCCTTGCAATAGAAGCACTCAGTCTCAGGCTTGGGTCCATTCTTTTTCTTCTTCCCGGCATCTGGCTTACCGGGCGCGGCAACGGCTTTGCCGTCTTTCTTGAAGTTCTTCTTACCCTTGCCCTTCTTGAAACTAGTGGTCTTGTTGACCATCAACACTTGATGCTCTTTCTTGATTTCTACTTCTGCAGACTTGAGCATCGAGTACAACTCGGGAATGGTCTTCTCCATCCCTTGCATGTTGTAGTTTAGCACAAAACCTTTGTAGCTTGGTGGGAGAGACTGGAGGATTCTGTCAATTATAGCATCATCCGGAAGTTCGACTCCAAGTGAAGTCAGACGACCGTGTAACCCAGACATTTTGAGTATGTGCTCACTGACAGAACTGTTCTCCTCCATCTTACAACTAAAGAACTTGTCGGAGACTTCATATCTCTCGACACGGACATGAGCTTGAAAAAATAGTGTCAGCTCTTGGAACATCTCATATGCACCGTGTTGCTCAAAACGCCTTTGGAGCCCCATTTCCAAACTGTATAACATGCCATACCTAACCAGAGAGTAGTTATCACTCCATGTTTGCCAGACATTCAGAATGTCCTGGGCTGCTGCGGGAGCGGGAGGGTCACCTAGCGGCGCATCAAGGACATAAGCCTTTTTAGCTGCTTCAAGGATGAGCTTCAAGTTGCGAACCCAGTCCGCATAGTTGCTACCATCATCTTTCAACTTGTTTTTCTCTAGGAATGCGTTGAAATTGAGGTTGACGTTGGCCATCTACAATATTTATGAAGACAACTTTTAGACTATGTTCATGACAATTAAGTTCATTTAATCAAATTAAGTATGAACTCCCACTTAAATCGACATCCCTCTAGTCATCTAGGTGATACATGATCCATGTTGACTAACCCGATCATCACGTGAGACGGACTAGTCACCATGGCGAGCAACTTCATGTTGATCGTATTCAACCATACGACTCATGTTCGACCTTTCGGTCTCTTGTATTCGAGGTCATGTCTGTACATGCTAAGCTCGTCGAGTCAACCTAGGTGTTTCGCGTGTGTAAATCTGGCTTACACTCGTTGTATGCGAACGTTAGAATCTATCACACCCGATCATCACGTGGTGCTTCGAGACAACGATCCTTTGCAACAGTGCACACTTAGGGGAATACGTTCTCAAAATTTTAAGAGGGATCATCTTATTATGCTACCGTCGTTCTAAGCAATAAGATGAAAAACATGATAAACATCGCGATGCAATCATATAGTGACATGATATGGCCATTATCATCTTTGCTCTTTCGATCTCCATCTTCAGGCATCACATGATCATCATTGTCACCGACGTGACACCATGATCTCCATCATCATGATCTCCATCATCGTGTCTCTGTGGAGTCGTCATGCCAACTACTACTATCACTACTACTATAGCTAACCGTTAGCAATGAAGTAAAAATAGTAAGCACATGGCGTTGCATCTCATACAATAAATTAAGACAACTCCTATGGCTCCTGCCGGTTGTCATACTCATCGACATGCAAGTCGTGAAAGCTATTACAATAACATGATCATCTCATACAACATACATGCAACATCACAACTTTGGCCATATCACATCACATGCCAAACCCTGCAAAAACAAGTTAGATGTCCTCTCATTGTTGTTGCCAGTTTTACGTGGCTGATTTGGGTTTCTAGCAAGAACGCTTTCTTACCTACATGACAGCCACAACGATAATATGCCAAAGCTATTTACCCTTCATAAGGACCCTTTTCATCAAATCCAATCCGACTAGAGTAGGAGAGATAGACACCCGCTAGCCAACTTTATGCATGGTGTGCATGTCTGTCGGTGGAACGAGTCTCACGTAAGCGTACGTGTAATGTCGGTCCGGGCCGCTTCATCCCACAATACCACCGGAAAATAATAAGACTAGTAGCGGCAAGCAATTGAAAAATCATCGCCCACAACCTTTTGTGTTCTACTCGTGCATATAATCTACGCATAGAAAACCTGGCTCTGATACCACTGTTGGGTAATGTAGCATAAATTCAAATTTTTTCCTACGCAAATTCAGATCTTCCTATGGAGAGACCAGCAACGAGAGAGGGATGAGTGCATCTTCGTACCTTTGAAGATCGCTAAGCGGAAGCGTTACTAGAACGCGGTTGATGGAGTCGTACTCGCGGTGATTCAGATCGCGGTGTGATTCCGATCTAGTGCCGAACCACGGCACATCCGCGTTCAACACACGTGCAGCCCGGTGACGTCTCTCGGACCTTGATCCAGAAAGGAGTTGGGAGAGGTTGGGGAAGATCTCCGGCAGCACGACGGCGTGGTGTCGATGGAGAGACGAGGTCTCCCGGCAGGGCTTCGCCAAGCACCGTGGGAGAGGAGGAAGAAGAGGGGCAGGGCTGCGCCGAGGGAGATAGAAAACTATGTGTAAAACAGCCCCGAAACCCCCACTATATATAGGAGGAGGGGAGGGGGGGGGGTGCCACCCCTAGGGTTCCCACCCTAGGTGGTGCGGCAGCCCCCCCAGATGGGAGGTGCGGCCGCCAGGGCAGGGGGAGGGGGTGGCGCACCCCTAGGTGGGCCTTAGGCCCACCAGCGCCTAGGGTTCCCCCCTCTCCACCTCCCACGCCTTGGGCCTCCTTGTGGGAGGCGCACCAGCCCACTTTGATCTGGTTGCCCTCCCTCTTTTGGCCCATGCTACCTCTTGGGGCTGGTGGCCCCTCCCGGTGGACCCCCGGGACCACCTCCGGTGGTCCCGGTGGTCCCGGTACACTATCGGTGACGTCCGAAACATTTCTGGTGTCCAAAACCATCCATCCTATATATCAATCTTTACCTCCGGACCATTCCGAAGCTCCTCGTGACGTCCGGGATCTCATCCGAGACTCCGAACAACTTTTGGTAACCTCGTATAACAATTTCCTATAACCCTAGAATCATCGAACCTTAAGTGTGTAGACCCTACGGGTTCGGGAGACAAGCAGACATGACCGAGACACCTCTCCGGCCAATAACCATCAGCGGGATCTGGATACCCATGGTGGCTCCCACTTGCTCCACGATGATCTCATCGGATGAACCACGATGTCAAGGAATCAATCAACCCCGTATACGATTCCCTTTGTGTGTCGGTATAGAACTTGCCCGAGATTCGATCGTCGGTATGCCTATACCTTGTTCAATCTCGTTACCGGTAAGTCTCTTTACTCGTTACGTAGCACGTCATCGTGTGGCTAACTCCTTAGTCACATTGAGCTCATGATGATGTTCTACCGAGTGGGCCCAGAGATACCTCTCCGTCACACGGAGTGACAAATCCCGATCTTGATTCGTACCAACCCAACATACACTTTCAGAGATACCCGTAGTGCACCTTTATAGTCACCCAGTTACGTTGTGACGTTTGATACACCTAAAGCACTCCTACGGTATCCGGGAGTTGCACAATCTCACGGTCGAAGGAAAAGACACTTGACATTAGAAAAGCTTTAGCATACGAACAATACGATCTAGTGCTATGCTTAGGATTGGGTCTGGTCCATCACATCATTCTCCCAATGATGTGATCCCGTTATCAATGACATCTAATGCCCATGACCAGGAAACAATGATCATCTATTGACTAACGAGCTAGCCAACTAGAGGCTTGCTAGGGACACATTGTGATCTATTTATCCACACATGTATTACTATTTCCTGTTAATACAATTATAGCATGAACAATAGACGATTATCATGAACGAGGAAATATGATAATAACCATTTTATTATTGCCTCTTGGGCATATTTCTAACAGCCCCTCTATCAAGGAGGATCCTTTCACCGAGGAGCCCCACATGCAATCGGTCCGTCCGATCTGACTGAGATTGATGTCCCAGTCGTGGTCGACCTCATCCATGAGGTTCTGGTCATCACTCTCGAATGGACGCAGCCTTATTTAGCTTACTTGCTCCGGCAAGAGCTTCACGAGGATGAGGTGGAAGCCCGCCAGATCATCCGGTGGTCTAAAGCTTTCGAAGTACTCGGAGACAAACTGTAAAAGAAGAGTGTCACAGGAACCAGCCAGAAGTGCATCTCTCGGGAGGAAGGGCTTCAAATCCTGCACGAGATCCACTCGGGAACCTGCGAACATTATGCGTCCTCTCGGACCTTGGTGGCAAAGGCCTTTCGACCGGGTTTTTATTGGGCCCGTGCCAATCAGGCGACAAAGGACTTGGTGGACCTGTGCGTCGGATGCCAGTTCTACAAGAACCAGTCGCACAAGCGTATGGGGCCTCAACATGGTAGGCCCTCTGCGCACTGGGTCGAGTGGATTCATCTACCCGCTAGTCGCGGTGGATAAGTTCACCAAGTGGGTCGAAGCCAAACCCATCAAAAGCTTGGACTCGGCGACTGCCGTCAGCTTCATTCGGCATATCATCTTCAGGTTTGGAGTTCCCCATGACATCATCACCGACAACGGGCCCAACTTCGACTTGAATGAGTTCCGCAAGTTCTACTACTCACAAGGCACCCAAGTTAACTATGCCGTAGTCGAATGGATAGGAGGAACGGGGAATGGCAAGATACTCCAAGGTATGAAGCCCCGGCTGATTAGAGATCCCAAGTATGTCGCTCGCGCTTGGGTCGAGGAGTTACCATCCGTCTTGTGTGGTATGCGAACGAGTCCGAATTGTTCAACCGGGCGAACTCCCTTCTTCTTGGTGTACGGCTCGGAAGGCGTCTTGCCGAGTGATTTGCGTCACAACTCCCCCCGAGTGGAGCAGTACAATGAAGCCGAAGCTGAAGCAGCGCTCCAAGAAAATCTCGATCTTCTGGAGGAAGAGAGGGAACTAGCCCTCATTCGATCCACAGTGTACCAGCAAGACCTTCGATGCTAGCATGGCACACAAGTCAGAGGCCAGACGTTTCAAGAGGGGGATCTGGTCCAACAGAAACCCCACAAGCTGGCACCTCCATGGCAAGGGCCATACGCCATCTCCAAAGTTCTGCACGATGGGGCTTACCGACTGTACAACATCGACAATGACACAAAGGAACCCAGAGCTTGGAACGCGGACCTGCTCCGCAAGTTCTACACATAGAACTTTCAACATTCCTGTAATGAATCTGAATGAATAGAATAATAAAGTTCTTACTTCTTCAACAATCTTCGAACACTTCAGTCCGGTGAAACACACCCCAGTGGGTGAAAAATCCTTAAACGTGAACCCGTCTTCGCTTAAGGTAAAACCTGCTTCGAGTGGCGGATGACCTCCTCACTCGAGGGCTTAGCTACGGACCAGTTTTCGTCTATGTTAAAATGGTTCCGAATGAGGACACGATAGTCATTCGGACGCCATGATGGATAGGACCATCAATGAGACTGCAAGGACTATCATCTCGGTTGAATTTCTTCCAATTTTCAAATCATTGAATTATTTGACAATTTAATCTCTAATCACCCCTACTCAGTACTCCATCTTGGAGCTGTCAAATCGTCACCCACTCCATTCATTTCAAATCATCTAACTTCTCGGCCACTCCACTCATTTCAAATCATCTAACTTCTCGGTCGGTCACCCATCCTCTCATTTCAAATCATCTAACTTCTCGGTCGGTCACCCATCCTCTCAGTGCTTCAGCCCAAGCACGCTTAACTTTTGAGTTCTATCAACACTACTTTCCAAGTGTGCACTTGTTGTTTTCTTAACAATAGTAAGCTATCAATCCTATTAACCCTTACGTGTTGATGTCAAATGATTTAATTTTTTAAATTCCAAACAATTACCAAAATAAACAAAAATTATTAACAAACAACAATAATTAATTTCAAAACTAAAAAAAGCTTCAAAATAGGCAAACATTTCAAAAAACTCAAATAATTCTCAAAAAGCATAAAAACAAAAAATCCAAAATAAATAAAAAGTTCAAAATAAAATAAGTAATAATAATGTTGAATTTTAATGAAAATAAAATAAATAATAGTATTATTTTATTCATTGTTTGTCATTTATTCATTTAATATGGCATAATTAATATCTTAAAATCTATAAATCGAAATTTAACAAATAATATATCCACTATTATCAAAACAATGTGAGGAATACAAATATGACAACATTTATTTAAAAAATAATAATTTATAAAATCTGAAATTTTATTCTTTTCAAATTTCAAAAATCTAAAAGATTTAAAACATTTTAAAAAATAAACTACTTATTCAATTAACTTATGTTATATGTATCATATCAATCCTATTAAGTACTTGAGCATGATTTCACACGTTTCACCATTTGAGTTTGAAACTATTATTCTAAAAAATAATAATTATTTAGTAACACTATTATTTATTGAATAAGTAGTTTGACCAAAAATTAATAAAAAATTAAATTTGAGGATAATTTTTTTTCCTTTTGGAATTTGAGGATTCTAAAAATTTACAAAACAACCTACAATGGTTGCCATAGGAACTGATTTCTCGTTGTGCACATCTTAATATATTAAACTTTTTTTGAGCTAAATGACCGTGAAATTAAAAATCACTACAAATGAACTCTGGAAAAGCTGAAACTTGGTGTGGTATCATCACTTTATCCACATAACATGTGCTAAAAAGTTGACAAGGTTACGACAAAAACTGGATGCACTTCGTGTACAAACTCAACAATCTCTCTCGAAGTATGATGGTTTCAGACGAAAACATATGTTTTACAAAGACATTTCACTTTTTCAAACTTATTTTAACTCTAGACTTTTTTGTGCTTTCAATATGCACCATTCAAAGCCACGTCATCAAATTTAAACTCTTTCTGACTTCATATGAAATATTTCATGTATGTAATGATTTTTTTTGAGTTAAATGACCGTGAAATTGAAAATCACTACAAATGAACTCTCAAAAGGCTCAAAGTTGGCATGGTATCATCATTTCACCCACATAGCATATGCTAAAAATGTGTGAGGGTTACGACAAAAACTGGATGCACTTCGTGTACCAACTGGACAATCTCTTTCAAAGTATGAGAGTTTCGAACGAAAACTCATGTGTTACAAAGGCATTTCAATTTTTTAAAACTTACTTTAACTCCATAGTTTTTGTGCGTTCAATATGCACCATTCAAAGACATGTCATCAATTTTTAACCTTTTCTGACTTCATTTGCTATTTTTAAAGTAAAGTTATTCACAAAGTATTGATTCAGAGAAATTTCAAATAATTCACATTTAAACTATTTCAATTTGAAAACTACTGGCACTAAGAGAAAGTTTATAATTTTTGTGACCTAAAGTAAAAAGATTCATTCAAAAACTATAAATATTCTAACACTTATTCCAAATCTAAAAACCGAAATTGTCGTGTTTCGAAAAACAAAACAAGCCAAAAAAGAGAAAATAGACCTTTAGTCCCGGTTGGAAACACCAAACGGGACTAAAGGCCCCTTCCCGCGCGGAATTTGGGCCGCCAAAAAGGAGACATTTAGTCCCGGTTGCAGACACCAACCGGGACTAAACGTGATAAACCCCTTTAGTCCTGGTTGGTGTCTCCAAACATGAGTAAAGGTCTCATTCGAACCGAAACTAATGCCTACCGAGCTCCGTCCGGCGTCCTAACCTCTCAAATTGGGACTAGTGCTCATATTAGTGCCAGTTCGTAACGCGACTGGGACTATTGCTCCGATCCGGCTAGGATGAAAGCCATGTTTTCTACTAGTGAGATTAGACAAACAAACATTTCTTGGTAGCGAACCCATTTCCCCTAAGGTAGACCCTTCCGTGATTGATCATGGAAGCCTCCACACTCAGGGGCTTAGCAGCGACCCAACTTTCGCCTAAGTTAAAGCGGTCCTGAATGGAAGCATGACTTTCATCCGGACGCCAAGATGAACATGATCATTCCTTAATAACATAAATCCTGCCCTAAGTAGGGACAACGTCCATGGTTGGGTGCTTAGTTACGGACCAACGGTCGCCTAAGTCAAAATGTTTCCGAATGAGATCACAATCGTCATTCGGATACCTTGATGGATAGGACCATCAACGAGTCCGCAAGGACTATCATCTCGGTAGCAAACATGTTTTGCCTAAGGTGGACCCTTCCGCAAGTGATTGTGGAAACCTTCACACTCAGGGGCTTAGCTGCGAACCAGTTTTTGCCTAAGTCAAAGGGCATCCGAGTGAAGGCAAGACCTTCATTCGGGCGCCGAGATGAACTAAACGAATACTTCTTGGTAGCGAACCCATTTCGCCTAAGGTATACCCTTCCCAGAGTGATCGTGGAAACTTCCACACTCGGGGGCTTAGTTGCGAACCAGTTTTCGCCTAAGTAAAAGCGGTCCCAAATGAAAGCGAGTCTTTCGTTCGGACGCCAAGATGAATAGGATGATCATCCTAAACTGTGATTCTATTTTCACATAGGGAGACCCGATCCCGAGCGAGGACAACCTTCACACTCGGGGGCTTAGCCGCGAACCAGATTTCGCCTAAGTCAAAAACAATCCCGGGTGAGGACAACTTCCACATTTGGGGACTCGGATGAAAGTAAAACTTTCAGCCAAGTATAAAACAACCTCAAACAAAGACGACCAAGCAGATAAGATCCAAAACCAGTTGCAGATAAACGAGACCGAGTTCGGCTAATGGTATGCAAAAGAGAGGGCTCAGGGCCCACTCAAAGTTTGAGGTTACATCCATCCACTCGGCGAACCGAGGCAAATTAATTTTTAAGTGTTTTTCCATCTGAGCTTCACTCGGAGGCCAAATACTCCACTGCTTCAACGAAGGTGTCAAGGTCAATCGCCTCTGCAATCTGTGTGGCCGCCGCCATGAACATACCCATGAAGTCTTCGAATTTGATGCTCTTGCGGTTGCCGAACTGAATATTCTTCAGATTCCCTTCACCCACACCCTTGCAATGGACGGGGACAAGCGAGAGGGCATTGTTGGCTCCGGCCCTTGCTGATGACTTCTTCCACGACTTCAACCTGCTCGGGATGGCCTTCACTCGGTTCGCAACGGCTTGAGCGTCCTTTATGGGAGTATCTTCACGCACCTCCTCCTGGTCGATCTCTCCAATGGCTGACTGGAGCAGCGTGAAGCAAGTCGCTACATAATCCACACGTTCCTCTAGCCGGAGGAGATACAAGGCAGTGCTGTCTTTTTGGAGACCCTTCTTGGGATCGAGCTCCTTCTCTATTCGTGATGGTTCCTCTTCGACGTCAGCAACAAAGGCTACACTCGACAAAAATGGGGGATGAGAAACGTCAGTTGGAAATTTCAGAATGACTAGGGAAAGTATTCAAACATTCAACATACCTTTGAGCTTCTCATAATGCTCTACATTGAAGTCCTCAACGAACTTCTCCAGCTCAGCCTTCTGTGCAGTGGCCTTGTCAAGGTTGGCCTCCCACTTGGCATAGTGTTTATTTAGCTCTGCAAGCTCCGTTGTGGATTTTCCTACACAGGCTTTCAAAAGCTGATTCTACCGCTCCAGATCCCCAACCGATTTGAGTTTGGCCTCAGACGCCATGGTTTTCTATTTGACCTCCTTCCAGGCAGATGCAAGTTCATCATCCCTCTTCTCGAGGGATTCCTTCATGGTCACTAAGGAAATGGAATTCTTCAGCCTTTCCGAAAGGCGATCTGGCGAGACACCTTAAGTCGGATAAGGAGAGACAACGTAATGGAGTATCAGTCGGGCAACAAGGACATACCTTTAGTCGTCTTCTTCTCCAGCTCCAGTCGTCCACTCTTTGCCTTCTCCGCCTCAAGGCTCAGTCGAAGTTCCTGCAACTCTTTTTCCATCGCCTCATTGCAACCAACAGGCCCACATGCAGTCTGCAATCAGCAAATACAAGAAAGGCATACCATTATGTTGCGACTCTAAGACTACCGCCAAATGACTTAGTCGCAGGTAGCCTCGGGGACTACACCCAGTGGGTGCTCTCAGCGCCCCCATTGGACTGACAAAAGACAAGGGATCTGTTTCCGACTAACCTCCATCTATCGAAACAAAGAAACTGAGACTACTGTCAATTACTTCAATCGACAGTAGCCTCAGGGACGACACCGAGTGGGTGTGCTTAGCGCACCCCCACTGGAAAGATAGAAGAAGCGTAAGGGCTCCGTACCCTCCTCGATTATGTCGGACATTTGAAAGAAAAATTTATTGCAGCCGTTTGACATAATCGACGGTAGCCTCGGGGACTACACCTAGTGGGTGCCCTTAGTGCACTCCCACTATCACCCAGTGGGTGTGCCTCTAGGAATGCCTACTCGGTACTCATTCCAAGAACCTAATTCAAAAAATACATGCATGAAGAACTTACCCGAATGTTCTTCGCCACAGCTTCACTCGTGTCATATGCCTGTTTCAGTCGCCCTGTCATCACTTCCACTTGAGCCAAGGCCTCCTTGTGCGCCTCCTCTTGACCCTCCGGGTTAGGATGGAGCTGGAAGAGGTTGCCTTCCTTGGAGTCAAACAGCGAAGTGGTCAGCGTATATTGGCCGAGTGATGCTCCGGCCGAAGCGGCCTCTTGCACCATGGGAGCCTTGTCTTTGATGTTTGCTCGGCTAGGAGTTGGAGCCTGCCTCAACAATTCTCCAGCTGTAGAAGGGATATCAATGTCAAGTTTGATCACATCCTGCGGCCCTGCACATACCCACAAGATGGTCCAAAGATCACTCGAATATCTCAATCCTGAATTTCGAATGGATTGCTGGAAAAAATCAAGGATTACCTTTCGACGAAGCAACTTCAACATCAGCTCTACCCTTGTCGGTAGTCTTGGGGTCCAGTGAAGCAGTCGAAGTGTCAGGCCTACAGCAGAAACAAAAAAACCCGATCATCACTCGGAAGACATGATTCAAATCAAGTCAATTCACTCGGCAAAGATACTTACACCGAAGCCACATGCATGTCAACCTTGAGACGTTGGATGATAGCCTTACGAGACTTGGTGCTTGAGATCTTGGGTTGCTTGGCGGCCTGCTCCGGCAGGGCCTCAGTCTCGCCCCGACCCCGTTTGGAGCTACGGGTCGGCATGGCTGAGGCACTCGGCTTCGTCACAGACGGAGTCTTTGGAGCGCCTGCACGGACCCGAGGGTCCTCGCGCGCCTTGGATCGGGTCTCGACCGGTTTCTCGACCTGGACTTCGTTCTATGGAGAAGATTCCACCTCATCCCCACACTCCTCCTCGCTCCCTTCAGTCTCCGCATCGTCCTCCACATGTTGGAAATATGCCCTAGAGGCAATAATAGAGTGGTTATTATTATATTTACTAGTTCATGATAATTGTCTATTATTCATGCTATAATTGTATTAACCGGAAACCGTAATACATGTGTGAATATATAGATCACAATGTGTCCCTAGTGAGCCTCTAGTTGGCTAGCTCGTTGATCAATAGATGATCATGGTTTCCTGATCATGGACATTGGATGTCATTGATAACAAGATCACATCATTGGGGAAAGATTTGATGGACAAGACCCAATCCTAAGCATAGCACTAGATCGTGTTGTTCGTCAGCTAAAGCTTTTCTAATGTCAAGTATCATTTCCTTAGACCATGAGATTGTTCAACTCCCGGATACCGTAGAAGTTCTTTGGGTCTATCAAACGTCACAACGTAACTGGGTGATTATAAAGGTGCACTAAAGGTATCTCCGCAAGTGTCTGTTGGGTTGTACGAATCGAGACTGGGATTTGTCACTCCGTGTGACGAAGAGGTATCTCTGGGCCCACTCAGTAATCCATCATCATATTGAGCTCAGTGTGACTAACGAGTTAGTCACGGGATGATGTGTTATGGAACGAGTAAAGAGACTTGCCGGCAACGAGATTGAACAAGGTATAGGGATACCGACGATTGAATCTCGGGCAAGTATCATATTGGTAGACAAAGGGAATTGCATACGGGATTGATTGAATCCCCGACATCGTGGTTCATCCGATGAGGTTGTCGAGGAACATGTGGGAACCAACATGGATATTGATACGTCTCAAACGTATCTATAATTTTTGATGGTTTCGTGCTGTTATCTTGTCAACTTTGGATGTTTTATGTACCTTTTATATCTTTTTTTGGACTAACTTATTAATTCAGTGCCAAGTGCCAGTTCCTGTTTTTTCTGTGTTTTTGACTCTTTTCAGATCTGATTTTGGAACGGAGTCCAAACGGAATAAAATCCCCGAAATAAGATTGTCCAGAACAGAAGAAGATCAGGGGACTTGAGGGCCAAGGCAGGAGAGCTACAGGGGGCCCACAAGCCCTGTAGTCGCCACCAGGGGGGCGGCGGCTACCAGGCTTGTGGCCTCCCTGGCGCTCCCATGCCCGAGCTCTTTCGCCTATATATTCCCTAAAATTCGGAAAAAAATCAGGGCATCCACGAAAACACTTTTCCGCCGCCGCAAGCTTCCGTTTCCGTGAGATCTCATCTCGAGACCCTTCCCGGTGCCCTGCCGGAGGGGACTTTGGAGTTGGAGGGCTTCTACATCAACATCATCGCCTCTCCAATGACTCGTGAGTAGTCCACTTCAGACCTACGGGTCCGTAGTTAGTAGCTAGATGGCTTCTTCTCTCCCTCTCTTGGATCTTCAATACAAAGTTCTCCATGATCTTCATGGAGATCTATCCGATGTAATCTTCTTTGGCGGTGTGTTTGTCGAGATCTGATGAATTGTGGATTTGTGATCATATTATCTATGAATTCTGGATTTGTGATCAGATTATCTATGAATTATATTTGTGGACTAGTGAACACTACGGCCCCGGGTCTATTCACAACTATTGTCTCCACTTTCGCTTTTACTTTGCTTTGTTTACTTTTTGCTTTCAGTTCTCACTTTGCAAACAATTTATAAGGGATTGACAACCCCTTCATAGCGTTGGGTGCAAGCTCTTTGTGTTTGTGCAGGTACTTGTGACTCGACACGATTCTCCCACTGGATCGATACCTTGGTTCTCAAACTAAGGGAAATACTTACCGCCGCTGTGCTACATCACCCTTTCCTCTTCAAGGGAACACCAACGCAAGGCTCCAAGGCCGCGGGGAAATCCTTTGCATATTTGCCAAGGAAGTCCCTATAGGCGTAGCCCGTGACAGAAGGATTCCTGGCGCCGTTGCGAGGGAAGGTCTGTTGTCGCAGTAGCAGAAGGATTTCTGGCGCCGTTGCCGGGGAGGAGGATCGCTTGCCAAGGAGAGATCAAGTCAAGATCTATCCAAGTAGGTGTCACAAACTCATCTCTTGCATTTACCTTTTTTGTCAGTTGCCTCTCGTTTTCCTCTCCCCCACTTCACATTTGCCGTTTTCATTTGCCTTTCTCCTTTGCCGTTTTCTTTTGCCTTTTTGCCGTTTTCCGTTGCGAGTTTTCTTGCTTGCTTGTGTTCTTGTTGGTTTGTTGAAGTAATTATGGCTGAAAACACCAAACTTTGTGACTTCTCGAGTACCAATAATAATGATTTTATTAGTACTCCGATTGCTCTTGCCACTAGTGCGGAATCGTATGAAATCAACGCTGCCTTGCTGAATCTTGTTACGAAAGAGCAATTCTCAGGCCTTCCTAGTGAAGATCTCGCATCCCATCTCAATACCTTCATTGAACTTTGCGATATGCAAAAGAAAAGAGATGTGGATAATGACGTGATTAAGTTGAAGCTTTTTCCTTTCTTGTTGCGAGATCGCGCAAAAACTTGGTTTTCTTCTTTGCCTAAAAATAGTATCGATTCTTGGGATAAGTGCAAACATGCTTACATATCCAAGTATTTTTCTGCCGGCTAAGATTATCTCCCTACGTAACGATATCATGAATTTCAAGCAACTTGATCATGAACACGTTGCACTTGGGAGAGGATGAAGTTAATGAGTAGAAATTGTCCCACTCATGGCTTGAGTTTGTGGATGATTATACAAATCTTTTACGCTGGTTTGAATTTTGCTTCTCGTAATATCTTGGACTCTGCCTCAGGTGGAACGTTCATGGAAATCACGTTAGGAGACGCTACAAAACTCATAGACAATATTATCACCAAGTACTCTCAGTGGCACACTGAAAGGTCACCTGCTAGCAAAAAGGTACACGCTATAGAAGAAATTAACTCGCTTAGTGCTAAGATGGACGAGTTGATGAATTTGGTTGCTAGTAGAAATGCTCCTTTAGATCCTAATGACATGCCACTATCTTCCTTGATTGAGAGTAGCAACGCTAGTTTGGACATTAATTTTGTTGGTACGAACAATTTTGGCAACAACAATGCTTTTAGAGGAAACTATGTTCCTAGGCCTTTTCCTAGTAACTCCTCTAACAATTATGGCAATTCCTACAACAACACTTATGGAAATCACATAAAATTACCCTCTGATTTAAAGAGTAATATCAAAGAGTTCATCAACTCTCAAAAGATTTTCAATGCGTCCATAGAGGAAAAACTACTCAAAATTGACGATTTGTCTAAGAGCGTTGATAGGATGTCTTGTGATATTGATGCTTTGAAAGTTAGATCTGCTCCTCGCAAGGTCAACTTGGATGAAACTTTAAAAGCTATGCGTGTCTCCATGAATGAGAGCAAAGAAAGAACCGCCCAAATTCGCGCTAGGCATGAATGGTTTAAAAGGGTGCGTTCTAGTGATGCAAATCACGAAGATCTTAAAGTGCTTGGTGTGACTCCTCTTGAATCTTTGTTTTTGCGTGTCAAACCTATTGATGAAGGGGTTGGATATGATTCCACTTTGGTTGAAAAACGCCCCAATGATTCGGAGTCCACCTATCTTGATGATAAAGGTGTGGAGAGTGGAGTAGAAGAAATCAAAATATTGGGTAGTAATGAAACTCCCACTTTGGTTTTCAAGGAATTCAATTATGATAGTTGCTCCTTGTTTGAATGCATTTATTTGATGCAATCCATTGCAAACTGTCCACATGCTTATAGCCAAAGCAAAGCCTTTACCGCTCATATCGTAGATGCTATGATGAAATCTCTTGAAGAGAAGCTCGAATTAGAAGTCTCTATACCTAGAAAACTTCATGATGAGTGGGAACCTACTATCAAAATCAAAATCATAAACTATGAATGCAATGCTTTGTGTGATTTGGGTGCTAGTGTTTCCGCGATTCCAAAGTCTTTATGTGATATTCTTGGTTTTCATGAGATTGAAGAGTGTTCTCTTAATTTGCATCTTGCGGATTCTACTGTCAAGAAACCCATGGGAAGGATCGATGATGTTCTTATTGTTGCAAATAAGAACTATGTACCCGTGGATTTCATTGTACTTGACATAGATTGCAATCCTTCATGTCCCATTATTCTTGGTAGACCTTTCCTAAGGACTATTGGTGCTATCATCGATATGAAGGAAGGAAATATTAGATTTCAATTTCCTCTAAAGAAGGGCATGGAGCATTTTCCTAGAAAGAAAATAAGATTGCCTTATGAATCTATGATGAGGGCTATTTATGGTTTGAGCACCAAAGATGACTATACGTGATTCCATCACCTTTTGCCAAGCTAAGGGCGTTAAACAATAGCGCTTGTTGGGAGGCAACCCAACGAATCTATCCTTTTTCTTTCTGTTTTGTGTTTTCCACACTTTCATAATTCTGTTAAGATTGTGTTTTTTGTGTTTCTTTTGCATTTGTGCCAAGTAAAACCGTTATGATTAGTCTGGGGGATGATCGTTTGGTCATGCTGGAAAATTCAGAAAGTTTCTGCTCACAAAAAGAATTTTCATTTTTTTTCTGTAAGAGATTTTGAGTTGATTCTTTTTTGCTTCTGATTTTTACATTAAATTCTTAAGAGTGTCGTAATGTTTCAGAATTTTGGAAGTACAAGAAGTATACTAAGTATACAGATTGCTACAAACTGGTGTGCTGTTAACAGATTCTGTTTTTGTTGAGTTGGTTGCTTATTTTGATGAAACTATGGATAGTATCGGGGGGGGGGGGGGTATTAGCCATGGAAGATTGAAAATACAGTAACCCAACATCAACATAAGTATAATTTAAGTTTGCTACAGTACCTAAGGAAGTGGTGGTTTGCTTTCTTATACTAATGATATCACGAGTTTCTGTTTAAGTTTCGTGTTGTGAAGTTTTCAAGTTTTGGGTGAAGTTCTTATGGATAAAGATATAAAGATTGGCAAGAGCTCAAGCTTGGGGATGCCCAAGGCACCCCAAGTTTATTCAAGGATGCCGTAAAAGCCTAAGCTTGGGGATGCCCCGGGAAGGCATCCCCTCTTTCGTCTTCAATCCATCGATAACGTTACTTGGGGCTATATTTTTATTCACCACGTGTTATGTGTTTTGCTTGGAGCGTCTTGTATCGTAGGAGTCTTTTATTTTTGTTGTATCACAATATTCCTTGCTGAACACCTAGAGAGAGAGACATGCACTCACCGTGGTTTTGTTGAGCTTCACTTATATCTTTTGGTAGACAATTCAGCTCACATGTGCTTCACTTATATCTTTTGAGCTAGTTGATTTTGCTCTATGTGCTTCACTTATATCTTTTAGACACAGAAGTGCGTGGCTTGGTAGTTGATCTATGCTATGAAAGTAGTCTCAAAAGGGGTAGTTATCGAAAGGGATATGAAAACTTCCACCTTCATCTGCATTGAATAGTAAGAGAAGTTTGATTCATCTCAATTAGTTTTGAGTTGTGGTTGTGGTAATATTTAAGTTGTTAGTAAGGTGTTGTGGATCTAGAAATACTTGTGCTGAAGTTAGTGATTCCCGTAGCATGCACGTATGGTGAACCGCTATGTGATGAAGTCTGAGCATGATTAGTCTATTGATTGTCATCCTTTGTGTGGCGGTCGGGATCGCGCGATGGTTTATACCTACCAACCCTTCCCCTAGGAGCATGCGTTGAATGCTTTGTTTCGACTACTACTAAAACTTTTGCAACAAGTATATGAGTTCTTCATGACTAATGTTGAGTCCATGGTTTAGATGCACTTTCACCTTCCACCATCACTATCTTCTCTAGTGCCGTGGAACTTTCGCCGGTGCACAAAACCCACCATTAGCCTCCCTCAAAACAGCCACCATACCTACCTACTATGGCTTTTTCAAAGCCATTCCGAGATATATTGCCATGCAACTACCACCATGACATGTGCCACAACTTCTGCATTGCCATTGCATGATCGTAAGATAGCTAGCATGATGTTTCCATTAATGTCTATGCCATGCTAGATCATTGTCACGGTACACTACCGAAGGCATTTCATATAGAGTCATCATTGTTCTAAGTTTTGAGTTGTAAGTGGAATGATCATCATTGATGGAGCATTGTCCCATGTGAGGAAATAAAAGAGGCCAGCGAAGCCCATTTACAAAAAGAGGCCAAAGATGCCTACCAAAAATAAAAAATAAAAAATAAAAAAGAGGCCAAAGAGCCCACCAAAAAATGAGAGAAAAAGAGAGAAGGGACAATGCTACTATCCTTCCACACTTGTGCTTATTAAGCACCATGATCTTCATGATTGAGAGTCTCTCGTTTTGTCACCACCATATAGCTAGTGGGAAACTTTCATTTTATAACTTGGCTTGTATATTCCAATGATAGGCTTCCTCAAATTTCCATGTGAGCAAGCAAGTTGGATGCACACCCACTAGTTTTCTTTAAGAGCTTTCACGTACTCTTAGCTCTAGTGCATCATTTGTATGGCAATTCCTACTCATTCGCATTGATATCTATTGATGGGCATCTACATAGCTCATTGATATGCCTAGTTAATGTGACCATCTTCTCCTTGTTTGTCTTGCAACCTCCACCACACTCCATTCCACTTAGTGCTAAAACCATGGCTCACGCTCATGTATTGCGTGAGAGTTGAAAAGGTTTGAGAAAGTAAAAGTGTGAAAACAATAACTTGGCCAATACCGGGGTTGTGCATGATTTAAATTCGTTGTGCAAGGATGATAGATCATAGCCAGACTATATGATTTTGTAGGGATAACTTTCTTTTGGCCTTGTTATTTTGAAAGTTCATGATTACCTTGCTAGTTTGCTTGAATTATTATTGTCTTTACATCAATAGCAAACTATTATTTTGAATCTAATGGATCTGAACATTCACGTCACATAAGAGGAGTTACAAAGGACATCTATGCTAGGTAGCATAAAAGCATCAAAAAATCATTCTTTATCACTTCCCTACTCGAGGATGAGCAGGAGTTAAGCTTGGGGATCCTTGATACGTCTCAAACGTATCTATAATTTTTGATGGTTTCATGTTGTTATCTTGTCAACTTTGGATGTTTTATGTACCTTTTATATCTTTTTGGGACTAACTTATTAATTCAGTGCCAAGTGCCAGTTCCTGTTTTTTCTGTGTTTTTGACTCTTTTCAGATCTGATTTTGGAACGGGGTCCAAACAGAATAAAATCCCCGAAATAAATTTTTCCAAAACAGAAGAAGATCAGGGGACTTGAGGGCCAAGGCACGAGAGCTATAGGGGACCCACAAGCCCTGTAGCCGCCACCAGGGGGCGGCGGCTACCAAGCTTGTGGCCTCCCTAGCGCTCCCCTGCCCTAGCTCTTTCGCCTATATATTCCCTAAAATCCAGAAACAAATCAGGGCATCCACGAAAACACTTTTCCGCCGCCGCAAGCTTCCCTTTCTACGAGATCTCATCTAGAGACCCTTCCCGGTGCCCTGCTGGAGGGGACTTTGGAGTTGGAGGGCTTCTACATCAACATCATCACCTCTCCAATGACTCGTGAGTAGTCCGCTTCAGACCTACGGGTCCGTAGTTAGTAGCTAGATGGCTTCTTCTCTCTCTTGGATCTTCAATACAAAGTTCTCCATGATCTTCTTGGAGATCTATCCGATGTAATCTTCTTTGGCGGTGTGTTTGTCGTGATCCGATGAATTGTGGATTTGTGATTAGATTATCTATGAATTATATTTTAGTCTTTGCTGATTTCTTATATGCATGATTTGATATCCTTGTAAGTCTCTCCGAGTCTTGGGTTTTGTTTGGCCAACTAGATCTATGGTTCTTGCAATGGGAGAAGTGCTTGGTTTTGGGTTGATACCGTGTGGTGACCTTTCCCAGTGACAGAAGGGGCAGCAAGGCACGCATCGTGTTGTTGCCATCAAGGGTAACAAGATGGGCTTTTATCATAGATATGAGATTGTCCATCTACATCATGTCATCTTGCTTAAGGCGTTACTCTGTTCTTATGAACTTAATACACTAGATGCATGCTAGATAGCGGTCGACGTGTGGAGTAATAGTAGTAGATGCATAAAGTATCGGTCTACTTGTTTTGGACGTGATGCCTATAGATATAATCATTGCCATAGATGATGTCACGACTTTGCGCGGTTCTATGAATTGCTCGACAGTAATTCTTGCACCCACCGTCTACTTGCTTTCATGAGAGAAGCCACTAGTGAACACTACGGCCCTCGGGTCTATTCACAACTATCGTCTCCACTTTTGCTTTTACTTTGCTGTGTTTACTTTTTGCTTTCAGTTCTCACTTTGCAAACAATTTATAAGGGATTGACAACCCCTTCATAGCGTTGGGTGCAAGCTCTTTGTGTTTGTGCAGGTACTTGTGACTCGACACGATTCTCCCACTGGATCGATACCTTGGTTCTCAAACTGAGGGAAATACTTACCGCTACTTTGCTACATCACCCTTTCCTCTTCAAGGGAACACCAATGCAAGGCTCCAAGGCCGTGGGGAAATCCTTTGCATATTTGCCAAGGAAGTCCCTATAGGCGTAGCCCGTGACAGAAGGATTCCTCGCGCCATTGCCAGGGAAGGTCTGTTGTCGCAGTAGCAGATATCCAGACCCCGATGTTGGTTACTGACCGGAGAGGTGTCTCGGTTATGTCTACATGCTACCCGACCCCGTAGGGTCTACAAACTTAAGGTTAGATGGCGCTAGGGTTATAGGGGAATAGTGTACGTGGTTACCAAAGGTTCTTCGGAGTCCCGGATGAGATTCCGGACATAACAGCGACTTCCGGAATGGTCCGGAGGTAAAGATTCATATATAGGAAGTGAGGATTTGGTCATCGGAAGTGTTTCGGGCGACACTGGTAATGTACCGGGACCACTGGAAGGCTTCTGGGGGTCCACCGGCAAGGGCCATGATAACCCACAAGTATAGGGGATCGAAACAGTTTTCGAGGGTAGAGTATTCAACCGAAACTTATTGATTCGACTCAAGGGGAAGCGAAAGAATATTCTCAAGTATTAGCAGCTGAGTTGTCAATTCAACCACACCTGAAAGATTAGTATCTGCAGGCAAAGTATCAGTAGCAAAGTGGTATGATAGCAACGGTGCCAGAAAAAGGTGTGTTGACGACAGACTATTCCTAACTTGTTGTATCAATGGTGCCATAAAAGTCTTGCAGCAGGTAACAACAAAGTAACAAGTAACAACAGTAGTGACAGCAGCAGCAAGTAACAGCAGTAGTGATAGCGGCAGCAACAGAGTAACAGCAGTAGCGACACAGTAACAGTAGCATCAGTAACAACAGTAGCGACAAAGTAACATAGCAAAGACCGGTAGTAAAAGACTCGTAGGCATTGGATCGGTGATGGATGATTATGCCGGATGTGATTGATCATGTAACAACTATAACACGGAGAGATATGTAACTAGCTCCCGTTCGTCAATCTAATGTAGGCATGTATTCCGTATGTAGCCATACGTGCTTAGGGAAAAGAACTTGCATGACATCTATTGTCCATCCCTCCCATGGCAGCGGGGTCCTAATGGAAACTACGAGATATTAAGGTTCTCCTTTTAATAAAGAACCAGATCAACGCATTAACACTTGGTGAATACATGAACTCCTCATACTATGGTCATCTTCGGGAGTGGTTCCGGCTATTGTCACTCCGGGGTTGCCGGGTCATAACACATAGTAGGTGACTACAACTTGCAAGATAGGATCTAAAACACACATATATTGGCGACAACATAATAGGTTCAGATCTGAAATCATGGCACTCGGGCCCTAGTGACAAGCATTAAGCATGTCAAAGTAGTAGCAACATCAATCTCAGAACATAGTGGATACTAGGGATCAATCCCCATCAAAACTAACTCGATTACATGATAGATCTCATCCAACTCATCACCGTCCAGCAAGCCTACGAATAGATTACTCACGAACGGTGAAGAGCATCATGGAATTGGCGATGAAGGAAGGTTGATGATGACGATGGCGACGATCTCCCCTCTCCGGAGCCCAAAACAGACTCCAGATCTGCCCTCCAGATGAAGAACGGGAGGTGGCGGCGCCTCCGTATCGTAAAATGCTGAGTTTGGAGGCGGTGGCGCCGCGTGGGCCCCACAAGCCTGGTTGGTGCGGCCTGGGGGGGTGACCGCGCCCCCTGGGCTTGTGGCCCACTGGCTCACCTCCTGCGGTGGATCTTTGCGTAGGTATTTTTCATTAATTCCAGAAAAAATCTCTGTAAATTTTCAGGTCATTCCGAGAACTTTTATTTCTGCACAAAAACAACACCATGGCAATTCTGCTGAAAACAGCGTTAGTCCGAGTTAGTTCCATTCAAATCATGCAAATTAGGGTCCAAAACAAGGGCAAAAGAGTTCGGAAAAGTAGATACGACGGAGGCGTATCAGGCCACCAGCCCGAAGTTGCTACATGGGCTAAGAGTGGGTGGGAACCAGCCCATATGTGGGATGGTGCATCACCACAAGCAGCCCAAGGTGCAGCAAGGGGTGGAGGGGGCAAACCCTAAGCGTGGGAGGCCACTTTGGGCCTCAAAGCCCAAGCCTAGGGCGCCTCCACCACCTTGGCCGCCACCCCAAGGGCCATCAAGGGCTGGCGCACCCTTAGGGTGGGAAATCCTAAGGGGGCACCTTCCTCCCTCTCCTCTTATATATAGTGGGGTATTGGGCACATCTGAGACAAGAATTCTTTCTCTCTCGGCGCAGCCCTACCTCCACTCCTCCTCGTCCTCCGCGGTGCTTGGCGAAGCCCTACCGGAGAACCACGTAGCTCCACCATCACCGCACCTTCGTGCTGCCGGAGCTCTCCCTCAACCTCTCCTCCCTCCTTGCTGGATCAAGGCATTGGAGGCGTCACCGCGCTGCACGTGTGTTGAACACGGAGGCACCGACGTTCGGTGCATAGATCGGAATCCACCGTGATCTGAATCGCTGCGAGTATGACTCCATCAACCGCGTTCTAGCTACGCTTCCGCTTAAAAATCTTCAAAGGTATGAATATTCTCTACTACTTCTCTCGTTGCTAGTTTCTCCATAGATAGATCCTTGCAAGACGTAGGATTTTTTTTTGAAATTACTACGTTCCCCAACAGTGGCATCCGAGCCAAGGTTCTATGCGTAGATTCTATGCACGAGTAGAACACAAAAGTTGTGGGCGCTAATTTTTTCAAGTGCTTCCGTCACTAGTCTTATATTGATTCGGCGGCATCGTGCGATGAAGCGGCCACCGAGCGACATGCACTTGCACTAGTTGAAAATGGCCCATTTCTCCCGGTTCGAGAGGCCCATTAACCCCGATTATGGAACCGGGACTAAAGGGTCGGGACTAAAGCCCATAACCTTTAGTCTTGGTTCCCTTACTAACCGGGACCGAAGGGTCTCCACGTGGCCTCTGCGGGTAGCCCGGACAGAAGGTTCTTTAGTCCCGGTTGGTCACACCAACCAACACAACATGGCATCCACGCGCCAGCATCTGGTCGGAGCTGGGATTTTGTATTTTGAATGGGGGGCTGGGTTTGGGGGGTTTTGGAGTGTTAATTTAGTGATTTCATATTTTGTTAGCTAGATAATAGAGAGAAGTGTCCTCTCTTTCTCCATGCTTGGTCAAACAACAAGTTTTCGTATATCTATCTGACGCTATTACATATATACAATATAACATCTTTTATAATTAATCCAAAACATCATCTAATTAAGATCCAATGACAAATCCACATGGCATTCTGTGTCTTTAGGTATGACGTTGTCAACCAAGAATCCCACAAATTCCTCTTGAATTTCTCATATGCAATCATATGGTAGGAGTTGATGCGGGTCTTTAGGTATGACGTGGTCAACAAAGAATCCCGCCAATTCCTCTTGAATTGCTCGTATGCGATCATATGGTAGGAGTTGATCCCGCATCTCGTAGATGTAATTTAAATAAGGGGGTCAATACATGCATATATATGAATAAAACTCAACACAATTGTGAATATTATTTACGCACTTGAAATTGTTTCTCACACAAGACCCGCTCAGAGGTCGAGTGGCGAATGAACTCGCATACGTAGTATGCACATAAAACAGTGCCTTCTTTCTGGCACACACACTTTACGAGAATAGAGTTCAATCAAACTGATAAGCAAGCATGGTAATGATATACTGATGCAAACTTGAATGAATTAGAGATACGCGGAACTAGCTAGTACTACTTACTTTGGGGTGCGTAAATCGCAACTCTTTGTTTAGACCGGGAACCTTATGGCGAACTTCATCCAAACCCTGCGGGGCAAAGAAAATGATTACTTGATATCAGGAAATGAACGAAAGTTGCATGCCGATATGGTCTCGGTATATTGACTGAACTTACTTCTTGAGCATTGCAGTAATGTCCTCATAATCCTCTTCGGCTTTAGGTCTCGAGTCTAAGACATTTACTAGTGTCCTGCAAACGTCAATGGATAACAGAATAAAGTGGTCTCTACGCACGCATATATAACTCATCAATTACATTACTTAATTGAGTTTACACCACAGACAACAACACTCACTTTAAGTTGTTAGGAAAGATTATTTCCAATTTTTTATGTATAAGGAACGAGTTGAGCAAGTTCTCTTGGGTCTCTTTGATTGAGTTTCGTACCGTCAATTCATTTACGACATCTAGGCTAATGAACCCAACGTCGACGATTCCTGCTTTTTTAATTCGATGATCTTCAATCTGTATAATATATATAGTGAGGATAATTATATATACATGCAATGAACGAGCTGAGCTAGAGACTTAACTATAGAAGTACTACTTACAGACAGTAGGAAGCCATGAGTTCTTTGTCGAGGGCCAGTTGATTGTATAAATGAAATAACTCCTCAAATTGAATAGTAATCATGGGAAGTCCAATGAATTCGTGCTTTGGTTTCACTGCCACATACATAGCGTTTTTCCCAGGCTCCCTGCAGGTTTTCATGTACCACTCATGCAATCTGTGCATCATCGTTATTAGAGCAGGATGACCAGGTTTGACGAGAGGCTTCCCGTGCACGTATTTATATTGTTCTTTTGTTACATCATCCCCCAAGTAATCATCAGGATTGGTATCGGGCACCATCTTCGGATGATTAGCGACGATGATATCGAGCTCGGGAATTGTTTTCCCACTTCTTCGTTCTGCAAACCTTGCATCACTAGAAGTAGTTCCCGACCGCACCGCTTGTGCATTTTAAGAATGCGATCATAGTTGGAATCCGGCGGAGGCGATGGTGGATGCTGCAGTTGATTGATAGTGCGCTCCACTTTTACCCGATCTAGCTTCTCCTTCGGAGGTGGAGTTTTCTTTGCAAAATGGGCCCTCAATTCGGCACGACATATCTCCTCGTTTTCCTCCTTGGTCCTCTCATATGGTAACTTTTCCAGAGGCTTGAGAGATGGACCGAATCTGATTTGTCTCCCGCCTCTGCTTGTACTGCTAGCCGCAGGAGATAAGGAGGCATCTCTCTTTCGCTTGAGAGAAGGGGCCAGACTTCTCTGACACGCCGGATGAGCCGGAGCGGCGGCGTTTGTCTTCCGACGTTGCCGATGAGGTGGAGGAGGAGGTGGACTTCTCTATCACGCCGGAGTAGGTGAAGGAGGAGGCGAAGTGCCCTCACGCGTCGGAGGAGCTGGAGAAGGAGGTGGAGTGACCTGATCACTCGCCGGAGGAGGAGGAGGGGGAGGAGGCGGAGTGCCCTGACTCATCGGAGGAGGAGGAGGAGGCGGAGTGCCCTGACTCATCGTCGTCGGAGGAGGAGGCGGAGGCATCCAGTTTGGAAGCTTGACGAACTCCTTTTGCCATAGACATGTATTCCCCACAGCACGAACCAGCTGAATCTCCCCTTCACCTGTAGGGTGGTCAAGCTCGAGCTGCTCAAAGTCCTCCATTACTTGATCCACCATCACAAGAGCATAGACATGTGGAATCGGAAGGTAGTGGAAAGTTCTGTTGGGTTGAGGAGGTTCAACAGAGCCGATAGCCACCTTCAAAGTGAGGTTCTGAAGTTTCATCATAAGCTCGCAACGTTGAGCCTCCGTGATAGTATCCACGGGGTAGCTAGGAGCCGTGAAGTCATGCTGAACGGGCTCCGTGGAAGCCACGCTGCTTCTCCGGTGAGATGGTGGGGTACATTCTAGGGTAGCTTCGTGCCGCTGAGATGGTTGGCCGACAGCTTGTTGGCTCTCAAGTTCCTTTAGCTTTTGCAGTCTTGCCTTGATCTGTTGCATGTCGCTCAGCTTCGCTTTCCTCTTTCTCTCCCGGCTTCTATAACCGATTATAGGAAACCCAAACTTCCACGAAACGGAGCCTGGTGTGCCTCGTGTTCGTCCAGGGTGCTCAGCATTCCCTAGGGCCTCAGTCAGCTCGTCATTCTCTATGTCTGGAATGAATGTCCCTTCCTGCGCTGCGGCGATACACTTCTGAAGCTTGATCATGGGTATTGCAAGTTGCTCGTCCGTCCAACGACACTTCCCTGTTTCAGGGTCCAGAGTTCCCCCAACCCCGAAGAACCAAGTCCTTGAACGCTCTGGCCAGTTCAATGTCTGTGGTTGGACCCCTTTAGGAATCAAGTCCCAGAACGGCCGCGCTTTGAGGTAGCCACCTGACCCCGTGTGATGGTGATGCTGCTTCTTTGCGGCATTGTTCTTATTTGTCTCTAACTTTTTCTTACTCTTCTTCGATGACTTGTAGGCCACAAATGCGGGCGAGTGATATCTTATCTTCTCAAATTGGCCAATGAATTCTGGAGTCTTCCCTTTGTCGACAAACATGGATTTCAAATCATTCTTCCACTTCCTGAATAGATGTGCCATCTTCTTAAGAGCACACTGTAGCGACCCGACTCAAAACGAGTCAAGCCTCTGTGTATCTGTGCCATCCCTGGATCAGTATGCTGGCACACACAATACATCAATGTATATATCAAAGTGCAATCACATGTAAATAGCATAAATCTGATATATACCTTAAATATCTCAGCGGAAGCAGTCAAGGGAGTGGAGTCCCAATAAACACCAACGGCAAGTTGAGTGTAGACCGTAACCCTGAATCGTAATCTTACTCGTCGAAGAAAAATATCTGCAACATAAGACGTTGCAGCCATGTAGGTCAGCATAATGAATATGCTGGCAAGTCACATATGAGAGGGGGTAAAATATCATCTATACTATATGCATATATGGCAGGTGGTGTTGTAAGTTTTAGCGTAAAGCAAATTTTCTCCTACAACAAGAGGGGCTAAAAGCAAAATATTACTACGCTGTTGGTTGTTAATGAGATGGTTCCGCCAACCAGTTCTCATACCCAGGTTATCAATATTACCCACATCAAATATATATAATGGTGTTGAGAATTTCAGATAACTTCAGTTCCTTTGGCTCAAGTTGTCCATGACCATGGACACGGCTAATCGATTAGGTTTGAGTACTCTGCAGAGTTTTGCACACGTTCCCCACAAGATTTGATCGCCTCCGTGTATGTCCTCACACTTCAGGGTGTTTGAAGACCGGATGATCAAAACATGGTCTTTCAACGGGTCCCTCTGAATCCCTGTCGGTGCCCATCCAATCCTATCATTCTTCTACATCTGCTGGCACCACCTGTCCAGAGTCGCCGCGTTGTCCAACCAAGCCAGAGCCCATAATGACTTGTGGCTGTGCAGGTAAGCCTAGGGTCTTGAAAACATCCGTCTGTCTCTTTGAGCCTGGGTGAAGCTTTCCGCAAGATGTCATGGCACGTCTCCAGCATCCCGGGTCATCCACTGGTTTCTCCAGGGAGCCGATCAACCGTCCTTTACCCAGAGTTGCATTGCATCACGAGGTCTTGAAAAGTCTTGACTTAACCGGTCTTGGTTATTAAATTATTCTCGCATCTCTCATGATAAACTCTCAACCAGAATCCCGTCTACTCAAGCATAGCAATATGAAATTTGTCGTCCTGGGCCAAGTAACGGGGTTGTTGGGTGCCTACCACATGATACTACATTATGTAACCATAATTTCCAAGTACCTAGTCAACATGCAAATTGGGCATAGGATGGTAGAACTACGATGCATAAAACATAGGTGATACATGATCAAATGACTTGCCTGGTATTACTTGATGAAGATAGCCGCTCTCAAAATCCTGATAATTCTACTCGTCGCACTCCGAGCAATCTATCGTAAACGAATAGCATTCAATAAACATCCATGCCAAAAGGAAGAACCAAAAGAACATAAGAACAAAAAATATCTTTGTGCAAAATAACAACATACTAAGGTTTAATAAAAAGATAGGTTCTAAGTGTGTTGTAAAGGAAAGGTGAAAGGGGTCAACTCAAAAGAGTCAAAGGATGATCAACTATCGCTATATAAGCTCGACTTGCATACACTATGGGAGATGTTCAAAAATATTGGGAGAACAACATGAATGTTGTTTGACAAATAGTATAAGACATAAGAATTTATTTGTAAAAAGAATTTCTTGAAACGGAGCACTACAACACAAGTTATAGCGAATTGAAGTATGAGTTGAATTTGCATTCAAAAGGTCAAGAGAAGTTGAACTGAAGTACGATGGTTACGTACAAAAGTATATGCATGAGTGTTTAGGGGTAAAAGGAATCAATTGAAAAGGTGGTACAATTTGCAAGATAAGATCAAATGAATGTTCGAATACAAATTTGAATCGCTCAAATTTGAAGGTTCAAAGGTCGAAACTAATGATGCTACTGGATATAGGAGATCAACATGAGCGTGTAGAAAAAAGAATTACTAGATTTGAAATAGCGGATCAAAAGATACAAATACTTTAATATAACATTGAATCGGCTTAGAACGATGTGAACACTTTTGGGCACTAATAGATAAATCTGGTTTGATCAAAATTATAAGTTGAAAAGTTAAAACTAATGATACAAACGGGAAGATTACTTTGATACGAATCCGACGCAATTGGATTCATCTAAAACGGAGCTACGAATAAAAAGATATGATCAAAAGAAGTTTGAATATGAATATGAACAAATTTCGAAATTTGAAAATTTCAAAAAGTTGATCTGATAGGTTCACCGGATAGGTGGGATCAAGATGAAACTCTAGGCGTTGGTTTCATCTAATTCGGATAAACGAGTAAAAAGTTATGGCTATTTGAAAAATCAGGGTCAAGCTGTTTTACGGAATAAAAGTGTTACGTCTAAAAGAACTCTAGGACTAATGTGTAAATACAGAGACTAAATGATAAATCTAATTACTCTACCGTATACTAGTGTAGGAATACTAGTCTAGAAATAATAAACTATGGGAGTATAAAAAATACGAAGAGAAATACCTTTAGAATGCAGAGTAAGAATTAATTCCAATGAGAAGACGACTTCGAGAAATCGCGCCGAAGAGAAGAAAAATATTTTTTTATTTAATAAACCTAGTCAAACCAAAAGATTGATTTAACCCGAAATAGATGATTTTTTGGATGCTCCTATGGGTCTATTTTTATAGGTGGAAAGAAGGTCTAAAGGTCAATAGCTAGGCAATGTGGGACTAAACATATACGTAAAGAGGAGAAAAGGAGGGACCAAATGCCCATGGGCCAAGTAAATTTCGGCCAGCCCATAGGCAAGCTCGGATGAACAGTGTTTCCTGATGAATAGTGTCTTTTTTTTCAAAATAAACATCAAAAACAAATATAAACGAAATTAAGATATTATTTTATATAGGCATATTATATATCAAAATTTTCAGAACAAAATTTCGTACAACATGAACATTTTATTTTTCACAAAATAAAAACTTTATATTTTTTTTTAAATTCAATAAAATCCAAATTTTGTCTTTAAATTTTTGACACTATTTTTCTTCTGACTTTTCCTTTTTTTGGGGGGTGTCATGTTACCTCCTCTCTTTCTTGCTTGGCAAGTATATTGTCAGGAAAAAAAATTGTGGTTGAAATCTCGTGCCAAAAATAAAATTCAAATCAAAAACCAAAGGAAAAAAAATCAAATGCCACATTCATTCAAATTCTTTATAGTTGAAGAAGTCATGTTATCTTCTCTCACTGATATTAAATTGATGAATTTGAATTCAAAAGAAAATGGGAAAGTCATTTTATTCCCTCTCATTCAAAAGTTTTAAAAAAGTTTCAAATTCCACTCAAGTTTCAATCACTCAAACAAACAAACAATCAATCTAATAATTATATTAACATTCCAAAATTTATAATTTTGGGATGTTACACACACGCCTTGACAAGTGGCTCTATAACTGGCTTATTCGGATCTTCGTGTGGCGGTAGGTGGGTGAAATTTGCCTTCAGCGCGGTCCAAAGATCATCTTTCTGCCTATCGGTGACATAATCACCTTCAGGGACGTCGTCGCCCTTAGGCTTTTCCTTTGTTTGACGCTGATCGGGATGTTGTCCCTAACAATAGCTCTGCACTGAGTAGAAAATGCGTCCTTGGTCAGCTTGGATTCAATCGGTAGGCCATCAGCCGTAATTGTTGTGATTGGGAACTTTTCATCCATGCGCAACCTTCTCTTCGGGCCTCGTCTCTTTACCGAAGTTTCGCTCGCTCCGGAGGGCTATAAAAGAAGAAGAATTGTTAATATATGTACATACCTTCGAGCTTAATTAATATATATACCTCGTCGGACTCTGCAACATCTCCCTCCTCCGTTCGGTCACCGGAGCCGTCATCATGGTCTCCTTCTTTCTCTGGCCTTCGGTCATCGGAGCCATCATGGTCATGTACTTCCTCCTCCATTGTTCGATCATCCGAGCCGTCATCCTCTCCTTCCAGACCATCGGTGTCATTGAGATACGACAAATAATCACCGAGCATTATCTCCCCCGACAACTGTTCTCTTTGATCCATATAGTTTCTGCAAATATTTCAGCTCCTTGTATGAATAACCAAATTACACGAACTTCTATGTTTTAAACATGCACAAACTTTTTTATATTTCATTTTCAAATGTTGAATAGTTCATAGATGTACATTATGATATATAATGTAATAGATCTCAAGAGGCAAAATGGTTTTCTTTCAGTTAGAACCAACAATCAACTTAATACATCTCGAATTTAATCTTGAATACATCTCTAGTATAATCTATACATGAACAAAATTTGTATGAAAAACAATATGCAGGGGCGGTGGCGGCGACAAGCAGAGCACGCAGAGGAGGAGCTCACCAGGGCCGATGGGCTCGGGGCGGCGACAATGACGGGCTTGGGGCGGCGGCGACGACGGGCTCGGGGCCGCGACGAAGACGGGCTCACGGGGGGCGATGGCGACGTGCTCGGGGCATCGACGGCGGTGAGGAGTGATACGTCTCCGTCGTATCTACTTTTCCAAACTCTTTTGCCCTTCTTTTGGACTCTAATTTGCATGATTTGAATGGAACTAACCCGGACTAACGATGTTTTCAGCAGAATTGCCATGGTGTTGTTTTTGCACAGAAATAAAAGTTCTCGGAATGACATGGAAATTTACGAGGATTTTTTGTGGAATATATAAAAAATACTAGCGCGACAATCAACCGAAGAAGTGGAGCGTGGAGCCCACAAGCCCACCAGGTGCGCCCCCTTGGCCGCGCCTAGCAGGCTTGTGGGGCCCACGGAGCTCCACCGCCTCCAATTCCAGCTCTATTTAGTCCCTTTCGTCCTAAAAAAATCAAGGAGAAGAGTTCATCGCGTTTTACGATACGGAGGCGCTGCCACCACCTGTTCTTCCTGTGGAGGGCAGATCTAGAGTCCGTTCTAGGCTCCGACGAGGGGAGATCCTCGCCATCGTCATCACCAACCTTCCTTCATCGCCAATTCCATGATGCTCTTCACCGTTCGTGAGTAATCTCATCGTAGGCTTGCTGGACGGTGATGGTTTGGATGAGATCTATCATGTAATCGAGTTAGTTTTGATGGGGATTGATCCCTAGTATCCACTATGTTCTCAGATTAATGTTGCTACTATTTTGCCATGCTTAATGCTTGTCACTAGGGCCCGAGTGCCATGATTTTAGATCTGAACCTATTATGTTCTCATCAATGTATGTGTGTTCTTGATTCTATCTTTCAAGTTGTAGTCACCTACTATGTGTTATGACCCGGCAACCCCAGAGTGACAATAGCCTGAACCACTCCCGGAGATGACCATAGTATGAGGAGTTCATGTATTCACTAAGTGTTAATGCGTTGGTCCGGTTCTCTATTAAAAGGAGAACCTTAATATCCCGTAGTTTCCATTAGGACCCCGCTGCCACGGGAGGGATGGACAATAGATGTCATGCAAGTTATTTTCCCTAAGCACGTATGACTACATACGGAATACATGCCTACATTACATTGACGAACTAGAGCTAGTTACTTATCTCTCCGTGTTATAACTGCTGCATGATGAATACCATCCGGCATAATTATACATCACCGATCCAATGCCTACGAGTTTTTCCTACTGGTCCTTGCTACGTTATTTTGCTTCTACTTTTGTCACTACTGCTGTCATTATTGCTACTGGTTACTGTTGCTACTATTGCTATCATATTACTCTGCTACTGATACTTTTCTGCAGATACTAAGTCTTTCACGTGCGGTTGAATTGACAACTCAACTGCTAATACTTGAGAATATTCTTTGGCTTCCCCTTGTGTCGAATCAATAAATTTGGGTTGAATACTCTACCCTCGAAAACTGTCACGATCCCCTATACTTGTGGGTTATCAAGACCTTTTTTCTGGCGCCGTTGCCGGGGAGGCATAGATCTATTCTCTGAGTCACTTGGGATTTACGTCTGCTCATCACTATGATGAATCCGAAAGATCCAGGAACTAAAGTCTTGCCCTCAACTAAGAGGACAGGTAAGGAACTGCCATCTAGCTCTGCACTTGATTCACCTTCAGTTATGAGTAAGTTTGCGACACAACCTCCTGCTAGAAATTTTGTTGTGTCGCCTGTTCTTGATGATGCTACTTCTGCTATCCATGATGCTAGTGATGATGCTTTGCTTGATAGTGCTTTGCCACTAGGTGCATTCCTTGATGCACAAATTGCTAGAGTTGCTGCTAGATGTGATGATGCTTCTGAAACTGCTGAGATTATTGAAGTAGAACCTGCTATTTCGCCTTTTAGAACTAGCTCTCCTAGATATGAATTGCCTGATATGCCTGAGGGTTATGTTATGGAGGGAGAGATAGCTGAGGACTTTCTTGCTTGTAAGGATAGCTATGATGTTGAGAATTTAGTGCGCAAGTGGAAAGAGAAATCTTTGAACGCTAGGATGAAATACGACCCGAAGTTTGCTACTTCGCCTATCTTTGTGACCGATAAGGATTATGAATTCTCTGTCGACCCTGAGTTAATCACTCTGGTCGAATTTGATCCTTTTCACGGTTATGAGTCTGAAACGGTTGTAGCACATCTTACAAAACTGCACGATATAGCCACCCTATTCACGAGTGGGGAAAAGATTCGCCACTTCTATATCCTTAAGCAGTTTCCTTTCTTGCTAAAGGATGATGCTAAGACTTGGTTCACTTCTCTTGCTCCTGGATGTGTGCGTAGTCCCCAGGATATGATCTACTACTTCTCTGAAAAATATTTCCCTGCCCGTAAGAAGCAAGCTGCCTTGCAGGAAATATACAACTTTGCGCAAGTTGAAGAAGAGAGTCTCCCACAAGCTTGGGGTAGGCTCGTCCAGTGCTACTTCTCAAACAACAGCGCCAAAAATTGGCACGTTGACGGAGACTTGGCCTGCGTTGGTTTTTCCCTTGAAGAGGAAAGGGTAATGCAGCACAGGAGCAGTAAGTATTTCCCTCAGTTTGAGAACCAAGGTATCAATCCAATAGGAGAATCGCGTCAAGTCCAGAGTACCTGCACAAACACAAAGAGCTTGCACCCAACGCTATAAAGGGGTTGTCAATCCCTTCAAGATTGATTGCAAAGTGAGATCTGATGCCGGAAAGTGCAACAAAGTAAAAGAGTAAGGCTGAAAATATAGTGTGAAGTAGGCCCGGGGGCCATAGTGTTCACTAGAGGCTTCTCTCCAAATAGCAAATATTACGTGGGTGAACAAATTACTGTCGAGCAATTGATAGAACCGCGCAAAGTCATGACGATATCTAAGGCAATGATCATACATATAGGCATCACGTCCGAGACAAGTAGACCGATACTTTCTACATCTACTATTACTCCACACATCAACCGCTATCCAGCATGCATCGAGTATATTGAGTTCATGACATGATGTAGAGGGATAAACTCAAACCAATGATGAAACCCCCATCTTTTTACCCTTGATGGCAACAACACGATGCGTGCCTCGCTACCCCTTCTGTCACTGGGTGAGGTCACCGCACGGTATGAACCCAAAACCAAGCACTTCTCCCATTGCAAGGATCATAAATCAAGTTGGCCAAACAAAACCCATAACTCGAAGAGAAGTACAAGGATATGAAATCATGCATAAGAGAGATCAGAAGAAACTCAAATAAGATTCATAGATAATCTGATCATAAATTTACAATTCATCGGATCTCGACAAACACACCGCAAAAGAAGATTACATCGGATAGATCTCCATGAAGATCATGGAGAACTTTGTATTGAAGATCCAAGAGAGCGAAGAAGCCATCTAGCTACAAGCTATGGACCCGTAGGTCTATGGCGAACTACTCACGCATCATGGGAGAGGTCATGGTGTTTTGGGTCGTGGTTTTCGCTTGAGGTCAAGCAAGGTCTAAGCTTGGAGGAGTTGATACGTCCATTTTGCATCATGCTTTCATGTTGATATTTATCGCTTTATGGACTGTTATTATACCTTGTGGAACCTTACTTATGCCTTTTCTCTCTTATTTGAAGAGGGAGAATACCGGCAGCTGGAATTCTGGACTAGAAAAGGAGCAAGTCTGAGTCCTCTATTCTACGCAACTCCAAATGCCCTGAAAATCATCATGGATTTTTTTGGGAATATATAAAAAATACTGGGTGAAAGAAGTGTCAGAGGGGAGCAACCAGGGGCCCACAAGCCTGGTTGCCGCGGATATAGGGCTTCTGGGCACCCTGGTGGCCCACTGCCCCCCCTCTTTTGCTATATGAAGGGTTTCGTCCGGAAAAAAATCTGGGTGGAGCTTTTTCGTGGATTCTCCGCTGCCACGAGGCGGAACTTGAGCAGATCCAATCTAGAGCTTCGGCAGGACGGTCCTGCCGGGGAAACTTCCCTCTCGGAGGGGGAAATCATCGCCATCGTCATCACCAACACTCCTGTCGTCGGAGGGGAGTCATCTCCATCAGCATCTTCATCAGCACCATCTCATCTCCAAACCCTAGTTCATCTCTTGTAACCAATCTCCGTCTCGCGACTCCGATTGGTACTTGTAAGGTTGCTAGTAGTGTTGATTACTCTTTGTAGTTGATGCTAGTTGGATTACTTGGTGGAAGAGTTTATATTTAGTTCCTTGATGCTATTCATTACACCTCTGATCATGATTATGATTATGCTTTGTGAGTAGTTACTTTTGTTCCTGAGGACATGGGATAAGTCATGCTAATAAGAGTCATGTGAATTTGGTATTCGTTCGGTATTTTGATATGTTGTATGTTTTTTTCCTCTAGTGGTGTTATGTGAACGTCGACTACATAACACTTCACCATATTTGGGCCTAGAGGAGGGCATTGGGGAGTAGTAAGTAGATGATGGGTTGCTAGAGTGATAGAAGCTTAAACCCCAGTCTATGCGTTGCTTCGTAAGGGGCTGATTTGGATCCACTAGTTTAATGCTATGGTTAGACATTGTTTTAATTCTTCTTTCGTAGTTGCGGATGCTTGCGAGAGGGGTTAATCATAAGTGGGATGCTTGTCCAAGTAACGGCAGTACCCAAGCGCCGGTCCACCCACATATCAAACTATCAAAGTAACGAACACGAATCATATGAACATGAGGAAACTAGCATGACAGAAATTCCTGTGTGTCCTCGGGAGCGTTTTTGCTCTTATAAGACTTTGTTCAGGCTTGTCCCTTGTTACAAAGGGATTGGGCCACCTTGCTGCACGATTTCTACTACTTGTTACTTGTTACTTTTCGCTTGCTATGTTTCACCTCACTACACCATCACTTGTTACCGCTACTTTCAGTGCTTGCAGTTATTACCTTGCTGAAAACCGTTTATCAGAGCCTTCTGCTCCTCGTTGGGTTCGACACTCTTACTTATCAAAAGGACTACGATTGATCCCCTATACTTGTGGGTCATCAAGACTCTTTTCTGGCGCCGTTGCCGGGGAGTGAAGCACCTTTGGTAAGTGCAATTTGGTAAGGAAACATTTATATACTGTGCTGAAATTTATTGTCACTTGTCACTATGGAAACTGTTCCTTTGAGGAGTTTGTTCGGGGTATCTTCACCACGAACGGAAGCACGAGGAGTTGTTCCTCAACCTGAGGTACCTACTGAAAATATCTTTTATGAAATTCCTTCGGGTATGTGTAAGAAACTGCTGGCTAATCCTTTTACAGGAGATGGATCATCACATCCAGACTTGCATCTGATCTATGTAGACGAATTTTGTGGTTTATTTAAGCTTGCAAGTTTGCCCGAGGATGAGGTAAAGAAGAAAGTCTTTCCTTTATCTTTGAAGGATAAGGCGTTGACATGGTATAGGCTATGGGATGATACTGGATCATGTGACTACAATCGGTTGAAATTGGAATTTCATCAAAAGTTTTATCCTATGCATTTAGTACATCGTGATCGGAATTATATTTATAAATTTTGGCCTCGTGACAGGGAAAGCATAGCTCAAGCTTGGGGGAGGCTTAAATCAATGCTATATTCATGCCTTAATCATCAGCTCTCGAGAGAAATTATCACTCAAAACTTTTATGCTCGGCTTTCTCATGAAGATCGTACCATGCTTGACACTTCTTGTACCGGTTCTTTTATGAAGAAGGATATTGACCACAAGTGGAATTTATTGGAAAGAATCAAACGTAACTCTGAAGATTGGGAACTTGAAGAAGGTAAGGAGTCAGGTATGAATTTCCAGTTTGATTGCGTTAAATCTTTTGTTGAAACAAACACTTCTAGAGATTTTAGCGCTAAGTATAGACTTGACTCTGAGATAGTAGCTTCTCTATGTGAATCTTTTGCTGCTCATGTTGATCTTCCCAAAGACAAGTGGTTTAAGTATCATCCTCTTGTAGAAGTCAACATAGTTAAACCCAATCTAAATGAAGAGAAAGTCATTGCCTTTAGTGATCCTATTGTTCCTTGTGCCTACGCTGAGAAACCACCTTACCCTGCTAGGAAAAAGGATTATTCTAAAGCTCCAACTGTGATACGTAGGGGTTACATTAGACCACTTGCACCCCCTGAGGAAATTAGAGTTGAACCCAGTGTTGCTATTATCAAAGATCTCTTAGCCGAAGACATAGACGGGCATGTTATCAAATTCTGTGAGGACTCCGCTAGAATTGCTAAACCTCACGCGAAAGACAAATACGGACCTGTAGTTGGCCTGCCCGTTGTTTCTGTCAAGATAGGAGATCACTGTTATCATGGTTTATGTGATATGGGTGCTAGTGTTAGTGCAATACCCCGGACCCTATATGATGAAATCAAAGATGAGATTGCACCTGTTGAGTTAGAACCCATTGATGTCACTATTACGCTGGCTAATAGAGACACTATCTGCCCTCTGGGAATTGTGAGAGACGTAGAAGTCCTGTGTGGTAAGACAAAGTATCCTACTGATTTCCTCGTCCTTGCTACTGCACAAGATAGCTTTTCTCCCATCATATTTGGTAGACCCTTTCTCAACACTGTCAATGCTCATATTGATTGCATTAAACAGACTGTCACTTTTAGTTTCGAGGGTGTGCCTCATGAATTTAACTTCTCCAAGTTTGTAAGACAAGCCCATGAAAAAGAGTCGTCTGGTAGGGATGAAATCATTGCTCTTGCCTCTATTGTCGTACCTCCTACGGATCCTTTAGAGCAATATCTGCTTGAGCATGAAAATGATATGCATATGGATGAAAGAGATGAGATAGATAAAATTGTCTTAGAACAATATCCTATTCTCAAGCATAATCTGCCTGTTGAACTGCTTGGGGATCCTCCCCCACCAAAGGGTGATCCTGTGTTCGAGCTAAAATAGTTACCAGATACTCTTAAGTATGACTATCTTGATGAGAAGGAGATATATCCTGTTATTATTAGTGCTCACCTCTCGAATCACGAAGAGAAGAAGTTATTAAAAACTTTGAGGAAGCACCGTGCTGCTATTGGATATACTCTTGATGATCTTAAGGGTATTAGTCCCACTCTATGTCTGCACAAGATTAAAACAGATCCTGATTCTAAGCCAGTTGGTGATCATCAACGGAGATTAAATCCAAGGATGAAAGGGGTCGTGAGAAAAGAAATATTAAAGCTTTTGGAGGCAGGAATCATTTATCCTGTTGCTCATAGTGATTGGGTAAGCCCAGTACATTGCGTACCTAAGAAGGGAGGTATCACCGTCGTTCCTAATGATAAGAATGAACTAATCCCACCGAGGATTATTACTGGCTATAGGATGGTGATAGACTTCTGGAAACTGAACAAGGTAACCAGGAAAGACCATTATCCTTTGCCGTTTATCGACCAAATGCTAGAAAGGCTATCTAAACACACAGACTTCTGCTTTCTAGACGGTTATTCAGGTTTCTCGCAAATACCTGTTGCACAATCTGATCAAGAGAAAACAACCTTCACATGCCCCTTCGGTACCTTTGCTTATAGACGTAGCACCTGCCACTTTTCAAAGATGTATGATGGCTATATTCTCTGACTTTTGTGAAAAGATTGTTGAGGTTTTCATGGATGATTTCTCCGTTTACGGTTCTTCCTTTGACTATTGCCTCAGCAACCTTGATCGAGTCTTACAGAGATGCACATATACCAACCTCGTCTTGAACTGGGAGAAGTGCCACTTCATGGTTAATGAAGGCATCGTCTTAGGACACAAAATCTCCGAGAGAGGCATTGAAGTTGATAAGGCTAAGGTTGATGCAATTGAGAAAATGCCTTGCCCCACAGATATCAGAGGTATACGAAAATTTCCTAGGTCATGCTGGTTTCTATAGAAGGTTCATTAAAGACTTCTCTAAGATTTCTCGGCCTCTTACCAACCTCTTGCAGAAGGATGTTCCTTTTGTTTTTGATGAGGATTGTGAGGAAGCTTTCAAACTACTTAAGAAGGCCTTGATAACCGCACCTATTGTTCAACCACCTGACTGGAACTTGCCCTTTGAAATCATGTGCGATGCTAGTGATTATGCTGTAGGTATTGTTCTAGGACAAAGAGTTGACAAGAAGTTGAATGTCATTCACTACGCTAGTAAAACTCTAGACATTGCCCAAAGAAACTATGCCACTACGGAGAAGGAATTTTTAGCAGTCACGTTTGCATGTGAAAAGTTCAGATCTTATATATTTGACTCTAGAGTCACTATTCACTCTAATCATGATGCTATTAAGTACCTTATGGAGAAAAAGGACGCTAAGCCTAGGCTAATCAGATGGGTTCTTTTGCTATAGGAATTTGATTTGCATGTTGTTGACCGAAAGGGTGCTGATAACCCTGTAGCAGATAACTTGTCTAGGCTAGAGAATGTCCTTGATGACCCACGACCTATTGATCACAGCTTTCCTGATGAGCAATTGAATGTCATCCGCACTTCACATAGTGCACCATGGTATGCTGATTACGCAAACTATATCGTAGCCAAATACATACCACCTAGATTCACCTACCAGCAAAAGAAGAAATTCTTCTTTGATTTGAGACACTACTTTTGGGATGATCCTCACCTTTATAAGGAAGGAGTAGATGGTGTTATTAGACATTGTGTGCCTGAACATGAACAGGGACAGATCCTGCAGAAGTGTCATTCCGAGGCTTACGGAGGACACCATGCTGGAGACAGAACTGCTCATAAGGTATTGCAATCAGGTTTCTATTGGCCCACTCTCTTCAAGGATTCCCGTAAGTTTGTCTTGTCTTGTGACGAATGCCAAAGAATAGGGAATATCAGTAAGCGTCAGTAAATGCCTATGAACTATTCACTTGTCATTGAACCATTTGATGTCTGAGGCTTTGATTATATGGGACCTTTCCCAAGTTCCAATGGGTATACTCACATCTTAGTTGCTGTGGATTACATCACTAAGTGGGTAGAAGCTATCCCCACTAGAAATGCTTATCACCACACCTCTATTAAGATGCTTAAAGAAGTCATCTTCCCTAGATTTGGAGTCCCAAGATATCTGATGACTGATGGCGGTTCACACTTCATTCACGGTGTTTTCCGCAAGATGCTCGCTAAGTATGATTTCAACCACAGTGTTGCATCTCCTTATCACCCTCAGTCTAGTGGTCAAGTGGAGTTGAGTAATAGGGAGATCAAATTCATCTTACTAAAGACCGTCAATAGATCTCGAAAGAATTGGTCTAGCAAACTTGACGATGCACTATGGGCTTATAGGACTGCTTATAAGAATCCCATGGGCATGTCGCCATATAAAATGGTTTACGGTAAGGCCTGTCATCTACCTCTTGAGCTGGAACACAAAGCTTATTGGGCAATCAAAGAGCTCAACTTCGATTTCAGACTTGCCGGTGAGAAGCGGTTTTTTGATATCAGCTCATTGGATGAATGGAGGGCCCAGGCATATGAGAATGCCAAGTTGTTCAAGGAAAAGGTTAAGAGATGGCACGATAAAAGAATACAGAAACGAGAGTTCAATGTAGGTGATTATGTCCTGCTATACAATTCTCGCTTAAGATTCTCCGCAGGCAAGCTTCTCTCTAAATGGGAAGGTTCCTACGTTGTCGAGGAAGTATATCGTTCCGGTGCCATCAAAATCAATAACACAGAAGGTAATTTTCCTAAGGTGGTAAACGGGCAAAGAATCAAGCATTATATCTCTGGTACTCCCATAAATGTTGAGACCAATATCATCAATATCATAACTCCAGAGGAGTACATAAGGGATGTTTATCAGCCTGTTTCAGACCCTGAAAACAAAGAGGAATCTGTTTCGGTAAGTAATTGGACTCCGAAACTTTTCCAATAGGAAATTTTCTCCGTTTTGGAATTTATGGAAAATTAGAAAAATAAAAAGCAGTCCAGAGAGCGCACGAGGCGGCCACAAGCTTTGTTGCCGCGACCTACCCCCTGGCCGCGGCAACAGGTCTCGTGGGCACCTCGTGTGCCTCCCAGACTCTGTTTTCTTGTGGAGCACTCCTTCTGGTCCAGAAAAAATCATTATATATACGCCCGAGGGTTTTGACCTCCGTATCGTGCAGTTTTCCTCTGTTTTCGTTTCGAGCCTGTTTCTGCCGCAGATTTAGAGCAAAGATGAATCAAGAATCTGTTGGGGAGAACAATCTCCCTCAAGATCATGAAGAAATAGATGCTGATCTGAAAAGAGTAGAAGTCACGGAAGCTAGGGACAAAGCTAAGGAGAAAACCCAAGCTTGGGAGGAAGTCCAACCTATGTTCAACATTGAAGACGTTGAAGGAGTAGATTTTCTCCAACCCTTCCTCCACGTGGTGTCTCCATCCTTGATTGAACTCTTGAGGTTTTGTGAAACAACTCGTGCTCGCAATATTTCCCTTTCTCGTGAAGTTGTTTTGCTGGAAAACCATGTCGCAGATCTCAAAGGTATAAATCAAAGATTGATAGCTCTCTTGGAATCAAAGGCAAAGACTGCTTCATCAACTCCACCATCATCACCACCAAAGGAAGACAACTAAGCATTGGTATGGGCAATCTCCTTGGCTTATGCCAAGCTTGGGGGAGTTTCCCTCATATCGTATCATCTTTATATCTTTTGCTTTTACCTTTGTTTTAGTTCTTTCCTTTTCATTTTCATTTCTTCTCTTAGTGGAATAAGTCTTTAGTGTTTAGTTTGAGTCTTTTGCTTTGTGTCTCCCCCGATGGATTCGAGCTTGCGAGCTATATAATAAAGAGTATCTTAGTCAAGGGCTTTGCTTTGTGCCGTGATCAAAAGTATGAAAAGAACGATAGCATGAAAGATCATGAGATGATCTTATGGAGAGTGATAGCTTCACATATAACAAGTATGATGATTGAAACTTGCTGAGAGTAGACAAACATAGACCTCAGTCATTGTTGCAATTAATAAGAAGTAATAAGGAAAGAGAGGTTCACATATAAATATACCATCTTAGACACTTTCTATAATTGTGAGCACTCACCAAACTATTACATGCTTAGAAGTAGATGTTGGACAAGGAAGACAACATAATGAATTATGTTTGTTTGGTCCCAAACAATGTTATATGATTAGAGAACCCTTAGCATGTGACGATTGCCTCCACCTCATATTAGCCAAAACTCCCGCACCAAGTAGAGATACTACTTGTGCATCCATAAACTTTCAACCCAGTTTTGTCGTGAGTGTCCACCATACCTACCTATGGATTGAATAATATCCCTCAAGTAAGTTGTCATCGGTGCAAGAAATAAAAATTGCTCTCTAATATGTATGATCTGTTAGTGTGTGGAAAATAAGCTTTGTACGAACATGTGATGAGGAAGACATAAAAGCGACAGACTGCATAATAAAGTTCTTTATCACACGAGGCAATATGAAGTGTCTGCATAAAAGCGACAGACTGCATAATAAAGTCCAAACCTCAAAAGCGCATGACAACCTCTGCTTCCCTCTGCGAAGGGCCTATCTTGTACCTTTACTTTTTGCCCTTGTAAGAGTCATGGTGATCTTCACCAATTTCTTATTTAGCCTTTTTATTGGTGATCGTCATATGATTGGGAAAGATCTATATTCATATATCAACTTGGAGCTAAGTACTTATGCTCTATTATTGTTGACTTTACCCTTGAGGTAAATGGTTGGGAGGCAAAATTATAAGCCCCTATCTTTCTCTGTGTCCAACTGAAACTATGATACCATGAGTAACACGTGAGTTGTAACAATTGTCGAAAACAAAAGAGATGATTGAGTATGTGGATTTGCTTTACAAGCTCTTATTTGACTCTTTCTGATGTTATGATAAATTGCAATTGCTTCAATGACTATGGAATGTTGTTGGCTACTTCTCGGTAAGGTTTTTGTTTCATACTTTGCTTTGTGAAGGAATTGTTACTTTCCCATAAGAATCTCTATGATGTATTGTTGTTCTATGTGTGATCATGATGCCCTCATGTTCGTATTATGTTTTATTGACACCTTCATCCCTAAACATGTGGATATGTTTTGGGTCGTGGTTTTCGCTTGAGGACAAGCGAGGTCTAAGCTTGGGGGAGTTGATACGTCCATTTTGCATCATGCTTTCATGTTGATATTTATCGCTTTATGGACTCTTATTATACCTTGTGGAACCTTACTTATGCCTTTTCTCTCTTATTTTGCAAGGTTTATTTGAAGAGGGAGAATACCGGCAGCTGGAATTCTGGACTGGAAAAGGAGCAAGTCTGAGTCCTCTATTTTGCGCAACTCCAAATGCCCTGAAAATCAACGTGGATTTTTTTGGGAATATATAAAAAATACTGGGCGAAAGAAGTGTCAGAGGGGAGCAACCATGGGACCACAAGCCCGGTCGCCGCGGCCTACCCCCTGGCCACGGCAACAGGGCTTGTGGGCACCCTGGTGGCCCACTGGCCCCCCTCTTTTGCTATATGAAGGGTTTCGTCAGGAAAAAAAATTAGGGTGGATCTTTTTCGTGGATTCTCCGCCGCCACGAGGTGGAACTTGAGCAGATCCAATCTAGAGCTCCGGCAGGACGATCCTGTCGGGGAAACTTCCCTCCCGGAGGGGGAAATCGTCGCCATCGTCATCACCAACACTCCTCTCGTTGGAGGGGAGTCATCTCCATCAAAATCTTCATAAGCACCATCTCCTCTCCAAACCCTAGTTCATCTCTTGTAACCAATCTCTGTCTGGCGACTCCGATTGGTACTTGTAAGGTTGCTAGTAGTGTTGATTACTCTTTGTAGTTGATGCTACTTAGATTACTTGGTGGAAGAGTTTATGTTCAGATCCTTGATGCTATTCATTACACCTCTGATCATGATTATGATTATGCTTTGTGAGTAGTTACTTTTGTTCCTGAGGACATGGGATAAGTCATGCTAATAAGAGTCGTGTGAATTTGGTATTCGTTCGGTATTTTGATATGATGTATGTTTTTTTCCTCTAGTGGTGTTATGTGAACGTCGACTACATAACACTTCAACATATTTGGGCCTAGAGCAGGGTATTGGGGAGTAGTAAGTAGATGATGGGTTGCTAGAGTGACAGAAGCTTAAACCCCAGTCTATGCGTTGCTTCGTAAGGGGCTGATTTGGATCCACTAGTTTAATGCTATGGTTAGACGTTGTCTTAATTCTTCTTTCGTAGTTGCGGATGCTTGCGAGAGGGGTTAATCATAATTGGGTTGCTTGTCCAAGTAAGGGAAGTACCCAAGCGCCGGTCCACCCACATATCAAACTATCAAAGTAACGAACGTGAATCATATGAAATGATGAAACTAGCATGACAGAAATTCCCGTGTGTCCTCGGGAGCGTTTTTCCTCTTATAAGACTTTGTTTAGGCTTGTCCCTTGCTACAAAGGGATTGGGCCACCTTGCTGCACCGTTGCTACTACTTGTTACTTGTTACTTTTCGCTTGCTACGTTTCACCTCACTACACCATCACTTGTAACCGCTACTTTCAGTGCTTGCAGTTATTACCAAGCTGAAAACCGTTTATCAGAGCCTTCTGCTCCTCGTTGGGTTCGAAACTCTTACTTATCAAAAGGACAATGATTGATCCCCTATACTTGTGGGTCATCAACCCTCGCGGACTAAGACATCTTGGCAGTAAAACCAAGAGTCCTGCCAAATTTTCATCGAGTCCGGGATGCTCATCCGAGGGAAGCTACTTTTTCCCCTAAGCTCGATGCCTAAACCGCCACAAAGCTGAACTACATCTGTCTTTCCTCCTGAGGAAGGAGTCTTCTTCATGGTCATCACTTGACACGTGAACAAGCACTTGAACAAGGCCCAATGCGGATTACATCCGAGGAAGTACTCGCACAAGGACACAAACGCGACCAAATACGAAACAACATTGGGAGGCAAGTGATGAACTTGAGCCCCAAAGAAAGCAAGGAATGCTCGAAAGAAAGGGTGCGGAGATAGAAACCTCGCTCGATGTGGATGAACAAGAGGACCTGCCCGTCATTCTGGGGTGCCGGCTCAATCTCGCCATCCTCAGGCAGTCGCCAGCTCCCTTGGGCTATCATGCCCTTGCCTACCAACTCCTGCAACTCTTGCTCGGCCTTTTACGTCTCCCCCTTCGCCATGGTCGGCGGCAGAGAAGTAGAAGCTGGAGACCGATGGGAGAAGCCGGCAATTCCGGTCTTGGGTGGCAAGAGGCATGAGCAGGGACAGGAAGAATCTAGTCTCAGGACGCGGTTCCTTCCCTCTTTCCCCCCTTTCGGACCTTAAATACCCAACAACAGGAAATCCACATCGAGCACATAGCCAGTACAAGGGAATCTACAGTATCCCGGGGATCACACGCACTGTTGCGCGACGGTGATGTTTCATGCGTGAAAATCGGGGCGCCGCTCCACTACTTCCACTACCCACGTCTCCACCGAAACCACCGCCCAACGCCCCTTGATTCAAAAAATTGCGGAAAATCCGCCCCTCCTCGTAACCCAAATGGATACGGTATCCACGACGTGTGACAAGGTTAGTCGAATGATCTTTTCGCTCGTCCCCTGCTACTTCTTGAGCTTGCGTTGGTTTTTCCCTTGAAGAGGAAAGAGTGATGCAGCAAAATAGAGATAAGTATTTCCCTCAGTTTGAGAACCAAGGTATCAATCCAGTAGGAGTATCAAGATGAGGCACCAATGCACCTGCGCAAAAACAAACAAACTTGCACCCAACGCGATAAAGGGGTTGTCAATCCCTTTACGATTACTTGCAAGGTGATATCTGATAGTGATAAAAGGTACATATAAATAAAAGTTCAACAAGGTATTTTTGGTATTTTTGTATGTAGATCTGAATATATAATGTGTAAAATAGACCTGGGGGCCATAGTGTTCAATAGAGGCTTCTCTCATGATAGCAAGTATTACGGCAGGTGAACAAATTACTGTTGAGCAATTGATAGAATCGCGTAAAGTCATGACGATATCGAAGGCAATTTATTAAGTTCATAACAAACAGAGTAACGCCTTAAGCAAGATGACATGATGTAGAGAGATAAATTCATGCAATATGATATAAACCCCATCTTTTTACCCTTGATGGAAACAACACGATGCGTGCCTCGTTACCCCTTCTATCACTAGGTTAGGACACCGCACGGTATGAACCCAAAATCAAGCACTTCTCCCATTGCAAGAATTATAGATCAAGTTGGCCAAACGAAACCCATAACTCGAAGAGAATTACAAGGATACGAAATCATGCATATAAGAAATTAGAGGAGACTCAAATATTATTCATAGATAATCTGATCATAAATCCACAATTCATCGGATCTCGACAAACACACCGCAAAAGAAAGTTATGTACATCGGATAGATCTCCATGAAGATCATGGAGAACTTTTGTAATGAAGATCCAAGAGAGAGAAGAAGTCATCTAGCTACTAGCTATGGACCCGAAGGTCTGTGGTGAACTACCCACGCATCATCGGAGAGGCAATGGTGTTGACGAAGAAGCCCTCCGTGTCCGAATCCCCCTCCGGCAGGGCACCAGAACGGTCCCTAGATGGGATCTCGCGGAGACAGAAGCTTGCGGCGGCGGAAAACTATTTTCGTGGCGCTCTGTGTTGTTTTCGGGATTTTAGGGAATTTATAGGCGAAAGAAGTAGGGCAAAGGAGCCAAGGGGGCCCACGAGCCTGCTAGGCGCCCCCTGGGGCGCGCCTAGGGGGCTCGTGACCTCCCATGAGACTCCCTGCCTTGGTTCTCAAGTCTTCTGGGTATCTTCTGTTATGGAAAAAAATCATCCCGCGGGTTTTATTCCGTTTGGACTCCGTTTAATATTCTTTTCTGAAAAAGGTCAAAAACACGAAAAAAACAGAAACTAGCACTAGGCACTGAGTTAATAGGTTAGTCCCAAAAATTATATAAAAAGGCATATAAATGCATATAAGACATCCCAAGTTGATAATATAATAGCATGGAACAATAAAAAATTATAGATACGTTGGAGACGTATCAAGCATCCCCAAGCTTAACTCCTGCTCGTCCTCGAGTAGGGAAGTGATAAAGACATAATTTTTGATCTGGAATGCTACCTAACATATTTGTTCTTTGTAACTTCTTTATTGTGGCATGAATATTCAGATCCGTAAGATTCAAAACAATAGTTTAATATTGACATGAAAACAATAATACTTCAAGCATACTAGCAAAGTAATCATGAACTTTTGAGATAACGAGGCCAAAGAAAGTTATCCCTACAAAATCATATAGTCTGGCTATGCTCCATCATCCCCACACAAAGAATTTAAATCATGCACAACCCCGGTATTGGCCAAGTAATTGTTTTCGCACTCTTACTTTCTCAAATTTTTCAACTCTCACGCAATACATGAGTGTGAGCCATGGATATAGCACTATAGGTGGAATAGAGTGTGGTGGAGGTTGTGAGGCAAAAAGGAGGAGATGGTCACGTCGACTCGGCGTATCATTGGGCTATGGAGATGCCCATCAATATGTATCAATGTGAATGAGTAGGGATTGCCATGCAACGGATGCACAAGAGCTAAAAGTGTATGAATGCTCAAAAAGAAAACTAGTGGGTGCGCACCCAACTTGCTTGCTCATGAAGACCTAGGGCAATTTTAAGGAAGCCCATCATTGGAATATACAAGCCAAGTTATATAATGAAAATTCCCACTAGTATATGAAAGTGACAAAACAAAAGACTCTCTATCATGAAGAACACGGTGCTACTTTGAAGAAAAAGTGTGGAAAGAGATAGTAGCATTGTCCCTTCTCTCTTTTTCTCTCATCATTTTTTTTTGTTTGGGCTCTTTGGCCTCTTTTTTTATTTCATTTTTTCTCTCTTTTTTTTGATGGGCATATTTGCTCACATTGGACAATGCTCTAATAATGATGATCATTGATGACCCACAAGTATAGGGGATCAATCGTAGTCCTTTCGATAAGTAAGAGTGTCGAACTCAACGAGGAGCAGAAGGATCTGATAAGTGGTTTTCAGCAAGGAAATACTTGCAAGCACTGAAATTATCGGTAACAAGTGATTGTGTGGTGAGATGATTCGTAGCAAGCAACAAGTAACAAAGTAGCAACGGTGCAGCAAAGTGGCCCAATCCCTTTTGTAGAAAGGGACAAGCCTGGACAAAGTCTTATAGGAGGAAAAACGCTCCCGAGGACACACGGGAATTTCTGTCATGCTAGTTTCATCATGTTCATATGATTCGCGTTCGTTACTTTGGTAGTTTGATATGCGGGTGGACCGGCGCTTGGGTACTGCCCTTACTTGTACAAGCATCCCACTTATGATTAACCCCTCTCGCAAGCATCCGCCAATACAAAAGAAGAATTAAGACAAAGTCTAACCATAGCATTAAACTAGTGGATCCAAATCAGCCCCTTACGAAGCAACACATAAACTAGGGTTTAAGCTTCTGTCACTCTAGCAACCCGTCATCTACTTACTACTTCCCAATGCCTTCCTCTAGGCCCAAATAATGGTGAAGTGTTATGTAGTCGACGTTCACATAAAGCCACTAGAGGAAAAACAACATACAACACATCAAAATATCGAACGAATACCAAATTCACATGACTACTATTAGCATGACTTATCCCATGTCCTCAGGAACAAAAGTAACTACTCACAAAGCATAATCATATTCATGACCAGAGAGGTAATGAGTAGCATCAAGGATCTGAACATAAACTCTTCCACTAAATAATCCAACTAGCATCAACTACAAAGAGTAGTCAACACTACTAGCAACCTTACAAGCAACAATCGGAGTCGCGAGACGGATATTGGTTACAAGAGATGAACTAGGGTTTGGAGATGAGATGGTGTTGATGAAGATGTTGATGGTGACAAGTCCCCTCTGATGAGAGTAGTGTTCGTGATGACGATGGCGACGATTTCCCCCTCCGGGAGGGAAGTTTCCCCGGTAGGATCTTCCTGCCGGAGCTCTAGATTGGTTATGCTCAAGTTCCGCCTCGTGGCGGCGGCGAATCCACGAAAAAGCTCCTCCTTGATTTTTTTCTGGACGAAACCCTTCATATAGCAGAAGAGGGGGGCGAGTGGGCCAGCAGGCTGCCCACAAGCCCTCATGCCGCTGCTTGGGGGGTGGCCGCGCCGTCCATGCTTGTGGCCACCTGCACGCGCCCCTCTGGCACTTCTTCGACCCAATATTTTTTATAAATCCGGAAAAAAATCTTTGTTGATTTTTATGGCGTTAGGAGTTGCGCAGAATAGGTATCTCAACTTTGCTCCACTTTCAGGCCAGAATTCCATTTGCCGGCATTCTCCCTCTTCATGTAAACCTTGCAAAATAAGAGAGAAAAGGCATAATAATTGTACCGTGAAGTGAAATAACAGCCCAAGAAGCGATAAGTATCAACCTGAAAACATGATGCAAAATGAACGTATCAACTCCCCCAAGCTTAGACCTCGCTTGTCCTCAAGCGAAAGCCTATCTCAATAAATTTGTCCACATGTTTAGGGAGAGAGGTGTCGACAAAACAAGATACGAACATGCATGCATCATGATCAAGATCAGAACAGCAATATGATACGTCTCCAACGTATCTATAATTTTTTATGGTTTCATGCTATTATCTTGTCAAACTTTGGATGTTTTGCATGCCTTTTATTTATTTTTTTGGACTAACTTATTAATTCAGTGCCAAGTGCCAGTTCCTGTTTTTTCCATGTTTTTGACCCCTTTCAGAGGAGATTTTGAAACGGAGTCCAAATGGAAGAAAATCCCCGAAAATATTTTTTCTCGAACGGAAGAAGATCGGGGGACTTGGGAGCCAAGCCAGAAGAGCCCCAGGGGCCCCACAAGCCCCCACCCCGCGGCCAGGGGGCGCGCCATGCAGGCTTGTGGGCCCCTATAGGTCCTATGACCTAGATCTTGCGCCTATATATTCCCAAATATTCCCAAAAAAATCAGGGGAGTATCGTAATCACTTTTCCGCCGCCACAAGCTTCTGTCTCCGCAAGATCCCATCTGGGGCACGTCCTGGTGCCCTACCGGAGGGGGATTTGGACATGGAAGGCTTCTCCATCAACACCATGACCTCTCCGATGATGCGTGAGTAGTTCACCATAGACCTACGGGTCCATAGCTAGTAACTAGATGGCTTGTTCTCTCTCTTGGATCTTCAATACAAAGTTCTCCATGATCTTCATGGAGATCTATCCGATGTAATCTTCTTTTGCGGTGTGTTTGTCGAGATCCGATGAATTGTGGATTTATGATCAGATTATCTATGAATCTTATTTAAGTTTCTTCTGATCTCTCTTATGCATGATTTCATATCCTTGTAATTCTCTTCGAGTTGTGGGTTTTGTCTGGCCAACTAGATATATGATTCTTGCAATGGGAGAAGTGCTTGGTTTTGGGTTCATACCATGTGGTGACCTCACCCAGTGACAGAAGAGGTAGCGAGGCACGTATCGTGTTGTTGCCATCAAGGGTAAAAAGATGGGGTTTTCATCATTGGTTTGAGATTATCCCTCTACATCATGTCATCTTGCTTAAAGTGTTACTCTGTTCGTCATGAACTCAATACAATGGATGCATGCTGGATAGCGGTCGATGTGTGGAGTAATAGTAATAGATGCAGAAAGTATCGGTCTACTTGTCTCGGACGTGATGCCTATATGTATGATCATTGCCTTAGATATCGTCATGACTTTGCGCGGTTCTATCAATTGCTCAACAGTAATTTGTTCACCCACCGTAATACTTGCTATTTTGAGAGAAGCCTCTAGTGAACACCATGGCCCCGAGGGTCTACTCCACACCATATTTTCAGCCTTACAGTTTTTACTTCGTTGCACTTTCCGCCTTCAGATCTCACTTTGCAAACAATCTTGAAGGGATTGACAACCCCCTTGAAGCGTTGGGTGCAAGCTTGTTTGTGTTTGCGTAGGTACTCTGGACTTGACGAGACCCTCCTTCTGGATCGATACCTTGGTTCTCAAACTGAGGGAAATACTTACTCCTCCTGTG